>NC_139961.1:22488346-22500846 GCF_963454915.1 Gymnoscopelus microlampas | reverse complement strand
ATGTGAAAAAAGAAATCCATGTGTTCAAGTATTTCCATTTTAATAAAAAAGAAAACCACACCGGAAAATATGAAATTTTTGTCCAATAGAAACCAGCTGTTTTACACATTAATAACTCTCTACTACAAAAGATCATCTCCATGAAGCAACAAGTATTAATAGCCTACACAACCCTGAAGAGACGGGAAATCTTTGGATAGAGGATATTATGTCTTCTTTTGTCTTCTCTATAAAAAACGTACTTATTGTATTTTAAAACACAAAGCAGAGACAAATAAATAAATAAATGAACAAATAAATAAATATATTAATAAATAACATTTCAAAAAATAATAACAATAAAAAACAAAAAATAACACATAGAGCCATAACAAAATCAAAACATCGAAACAAGATAATAAAATTCAGACTATTTTCAAATTGTTATTAATTTTTGGTCACAGCAAAAAAAAGAGGTTTGCCTCTGAATTGTATAGTGATAAGAAGACATCACCGCTTGACATAATCATTATTTATTTATTCATTTTGATGATTGAATATTGCAGTCAAATAGAGACTTTAAAGAGCAATATTCCCAAAAAATAATTTCGCAATTGAATGTAAATATTAATATCTGTGGGCAAAAATTTAGAGCTCTCCAATTGCCGAGAATAAGCAACCTCTGAAACAAACACGCTATTATATTAGAGAAATAAATATTTATGGACCCGAAGCCCATTTTGAAGTGCTTATCGTTGCTATTGATAGACAATAGACATGACATGAAGAAAAAAAAAGATATCTGACATACAATCAAACATACATCAAACCAATAAGTTATGCTATCCTATATACCATAACTCATGAAAACAAAAAAGTGCCATTGCCAAGTAGAACACTTATCACTTTCCGAAGTTCAATTTCACAGCCTAAAATATATAGAAGCAATACAACAAACAATAATATAATACATTTATACAAAAAAGACATCAGGTATTAGAGGAACATAAATAAATTAGATTACCTCATATTATTAACACAATTAAATAAATAATTCCATACACTTAAAAAAATGATTATGGTCACAATTTCATGTGTCATAAGTAGCACTTATGCATTGAATCTTTTCTTCTTTTTTCTCTCCTTTCCTGTACGGAAACATGATATCTAAGCTATGTTTCTAAAGCAGCTATCTTGTTTACATCCCGTCGTTTCGTCCATCTGCACAGTAAAGTCCTCAGAGAATTCTCTTTTTTTTTGTAGGACGAAAGTTACGGATCGCAGCTTTAATAACACTGAGGCTATTACTATGCGCCTTCACGGTGGGACCCTTATCATCATCATCATCATCATCATCATCCTCACAGACCAAGGACCCCCGTGGTTTTTGTTTTTATTACACAGAGAAGTGTTTAATTGTACTACATAGGCCTTCAACTTAAGTGTTGATCTCTCGGATGAAGGGGAGCTTAAACATGAATGTTTAACATCTCCTCTCTGAAAAAAATAATAATATATATTGCATCTTATTAAAAAAAGTTGATGGATGTTGTTGCTTTGTTCAGTGAGTGGTCTACATGTTTTAAGTTGAGGCTTTCGGACAACAACACACAATTATAAAATGTCTTATTTCCACCTTTCCTATCGTCCCGGTCCCACAAAGCCTAATTTATACTTGCGTGTCATGTCGTGCTCAGTAAATAGCAGATCTACAAACACACCATGCATTATGATGAATGTGATGCGTGGTCTGCTTGTATAGCCTATATCTGCTATTTACTGCATGCAACACCATGCATGCAACTAAGGCCTATGAATGAGGCTTTACTCACTTGAGTCCAATTTATCATCACATTGAAAACAAAATCCTGTCTGTCAATTGCTTGGAATATTGACATAATTGTTTTTCTTTAGATCATTGGTTCGCAAAGTGGGGTCTGGGGACCCCCTGGGGGTCCTTGAGGGAGGAGGTTCCAGGGGGTCCTCAGCAAAATGAGTTAACATGAGTTTTAACCACTTTGTAACCCTATGTACATCGGCAATTTTGAAAATAGCCGATGTAGGCTTCAAGCTCACAACTCATTGCATCACCATGCATTGTGAGCATGCAATGTGAAATATTTTTTTTGAAACATTTTAACAGCACACATCTTGTACGGGGGTCTCTCCCTGGCACAACATCTATTCAGATGGGGGTCCGCGGCCAAACACATACAAACTTGGGGGTCCTTGACATTAAAAAAAAGTTTGAGAACCGAACTACTGCTTTAGACATCCAGCAAAAAAAAAAACCTTTCCAACATCATTTCCCCTCCTCTCACCAAACTCACACTTGAGTCCAATTTATCAGAGAGACAGACACACAAAAATCCTGTCTGTGTCAATCGCTTGGGAACACTGACATCATTTCTCTTTTTTTTGTCTTTTTCTCAGACATCCAGCACGTGATTGAGATAGGAGATGTAACATATGGCCAGTCTGAGGATCTCGATCTTGGACAGCTTCTTGTCGGGGGGCAAGGTGGGCAGCAGCTTCCGGAGCTCGGCGAACGCCACGTTGAAGGCCTCCACGCGGATCCGCTCGCGGGTGGCGTGGGCCGAGCGGTACTTGGCCGTGGCCCGCCGCCGCCTCCTCTTCTCCTCGCGGCTGAGAGGGGGCTGGTGGCCGTGGCCGTGACCTCCTCCGCCCAGGGACCTGTTGTTGCCCTTGCCCTCGTCCATGGGCTCGTCGGAGGCGGCGTTGATGTCGCTGCAGAGCACCGACTCCGTGTCGGACTGGGTCCACGACAGGTCGGTCTCGGTTTGATCCGGACTCAGCATCATCTTCGAGTTTGTCTTTAGTCGCCCCAAAAAATACCAGGCTGGTTGTGTGGGATCTGTGGAGATAGATTCGAAGTGGTAATCGATTTTTTTGTTGTCTTGTTTTGGGGGGGATGTTGTTTAAAAGCTTCAATCCGTAACTTTTAGCCCAGTGGTTCCCAAACTTTTTAGCTCACAAGACTCAAAAGAGAAATGTTTAAAAGTCTCCCCCGTGACCCATAGTGAAAATAGCAGATCTACAAGCTCACAATGCATAGCATCGCGACTCGTTGTGAGTTTGTAGATTGGCTATTTTCACTACATTTGTTTTCGAATTTATAGAATTTATTTGATTTTTGGCATTTATTTATGATTTTTGATATTTTTTTTTTATGTCAGAATTTGTTTTAAATGAATGAAAAAAAAAAAGATTGAAATTTAGGAAATAAAAAAGATAAAGGGGATATTTACTCACGAGCCATAAAAATGGACCCGCGAACCACAAATGGGTCCAGACCCACTGTTTGGGAACCACTGTTTTAGCCTGGATTCGAATCCCGCTCCCCGCCTGAGAGACCAAATTTCCACCATTCAACCTAAGCTGTACACCAGGGTCTACATTGGTCAATGGAAGGGTACGGAGACCACAGCAAATGTGCTATATTTATTAACATAGGTCTACTCTATAAATGGTTAGAATAATGGATTCGTTAGAATAAGTTTAATGTAGCCAACAAGTTTTTCTAGATGCTTCCATTAATAAAACATGAGTAACAGAAGGTCCGGAATGTAACACATGTGATATTGTATTATTTATCTTAGAAGTCCCATATGAGGACGCATGGCCTTGGATAATCGATCGATCCATACTGCGTTCATTGCATAATAACATTGGACTATTAGGCCCTAGCCTATACATAAATAATGAATAGGCCGAAACTCAGTGAATAGTTAATTTATTTAAGCAGTAAAATTGGCTTCCCTAATAGGCTATTACATTATTCTTTGTATGGCAAATGTGGCATTTTACTTTATTTTTTACTTTACATTTTTTAAATATTGTTGGGCATACATTGCTAAACCCATCCCTATAGCTGTCATAATATTAACGCGAATCGTGATCAGTTTTGACAGAGAGAATCCTATTTTTTCTGAATTACCATAATCAGAGTGTGCCATCTGTCACAGTGTGATGAACACATCTGCTTGGGTCGCCAAGAGTGAAGTGACAGCATGAAGCCACACAAAAATGTTTGACATCTGCTGCTGGACACGTTGGGGCTATTGTTTAGTTTTTGTCAACGAAGAAAGCAAAAGAAAAAAAACAAGATAAGAGGTATAGGCTAAAGGCTATTAGGATAGGGTCTACACCAGGGGTCTTCAACGGTTTTCAGGCCAAGGACCCCCTAGCTGAGAGAGAGATGAAGCAGGGACCCCCTCTATATTGTATACAATTGTGTTTCAGATTAAACTTCTTTTTTTTTTTTTACTTGGACTGCTCTTTTTTCCCTCTACACCTGCCAAAAATAGCAGATCTACAAGCTCACAAGGCCTTGCAGAGCTTGTAGATTTTCTATTTCTTTTGGCTAAAGTTCTCCACTGAAAAGGGATGCTAGGGTTGAAGTAATCAATGTAAAATTAATCATATGCACACAAAGATTTGGCGCCCCCCTGTAGTAACTCTGAGGACCCCCTAGGGGTCCAGGAACCCCTGTTGAACACCCCAGGTCTCTACAGTATACAATCCCCACGCGTTGATTTATGTATTTGTAATTTACAAATGGTCCATTTGGTTACAATGTGTAAACTGCCTGAGTTAGATTAGATGTGACTCAGGGAAATCGAATTGATAAATCCTCATAACAATGAGGATTTTATTGTGTAAACGCAGCGGGCTTGAATAATAAAGTAGCCTAAAACAGACCCAAAACAAAATAAAAAACAAACAAAACTAAATGAATGTCCACACAGTATAACGCTTATATTTTGGTTTCTGCACGATGAATCAGGGCCACTGTTCATTTCTGAGACTCACCTGGACAAAGAGTGTTGAGACAAATGATCGCCAGTGACTTGAAAGCTCTTCTTTCAGAGGAGAGTCTCAAGTCCCAATTATTAACTCAACGCTTCCCTTTGGTTTCGCCAACCAAACATATTCCACCGCCACGGAGTTCTAAACGGCAACAGGCGCCCTTTAGAATGAATATAAACAACAAAACTGCCCGATATTGTTCGGCACTTTTCAGCTCGCGAAGTTGCAACGAGAGGCAGAGATAATCACATGTGTGTCAATTAAATAATCTGTGTTTCAAATCAGCCTAAAGTCAAGCAGTGCCATTTAAAAGAAGAAGGGGGGAAAAATCACTGAAGGATTGTTGAATGAATCCTTGATCGGCAACTGATCGGAAGATAAAAAATAATCTGTCTGAGAGAGAGAGAGAGAGAGAGAGAGAGAGCGAGAGTGGGAGAGAGTCCAGTGGTGCCCGACGGAGAGAGAGAGACAATAGATTGTTGTCTATGGTGAAAGTGCAGATGGTCCCCGCGTCCAGTCGTTGCTCAGAGATGCTGATGCTGATGAGGGGCTCCCGTGTGTCAGGAATCAGCGGATCGGAACGTAGATAGAGGGATAGATCAGACGGATGGCTGATGGATGGATGATAATCCTCTCTTTTCTGTGACCCAGTGGTCAGTGGCTCCACGACACGCGCGGTTTTATACGCGAGAGATAAAGATCCAAACGATCCCAACTAATAAAGGCTCACTTGAGGGATGGAGGGGATGGGATATATTTGAGGAATGGTATTGTCTAACCCCTCCCCTCCATCCCTCCCAGTCTCTCTCTCTCTCTCTCTCTCTCTCTCTCTCTCTCTCTCTCTCTCTCTCTCTCTCTCTCTCACACACACACACACACACACACACACACACACACACACACACACACACACACACACACACACACACACACACACACACACACACACACACACACACACACACACACACACACACACACACACACACACACACACCTCCCTTCCGCTCTACTCACGCCCCTCAGCCCTCAAGCGCTTTCCCTCCCAGGGGAGTATTGAGCAAAGGGAAAACGGAGAGATGTGTGCTCGATAAAAGATGGATGGATATATATATATATATATATATATATATATATATATATATATATATATATATATATATATACAATAAATAATAAAATATTTTAAAATACAATTCCATTTCGATTTTTATTTCATAAAAGACATACACGTTTAAAAAGAATAAGGAAAGGCCCTTTTGCATCTGAAAAGGAATAGATAATATTACATGATTTTAAAATATATTTTCTTTTCTCAAATATCTGATATCTAGCTGATATTGCTAGATCTGGAGGCAGAGTAATGGTCAGAGCCAAATAAAGAATAAAAAAGCAAGCCAGTTTCATAAGATTTATTTCCTAACCTTTTGTAAAGTAGGCCTATGTGTCATGTTAGTGGAGGAGAAGGGGTTTTAAAGGACGACTATGGTTGGTGTGTGTACTGTGTGACAGCTGTTCAACCATTCATTCATTCAGTCAGTCAGTCAGTCAGTCAGTCAGTCAGTCAGTCAGTCAGTCAGTCAGTCAGTCAGTCAGTCAGTCAGTCAGTCAGTCAGTCAGTCATTATATTCCTCCTCCCTCTTCTCTTCTCTTCTCTTCTCTTCTCTTCTCTTCTCTTCTCTTCTCTTCTCTTCTCTTCTCTTCTCTTCTCTTCTCTTCTCTTCTCTTCTCTTCTCTTCTCTTCTCTTCTCTTCTCTTCTCTTCTCTTCTCTTCTCTTCTCTCTCTCCTCTCCTCCTCTCCACTCACCCTCTCATCCCTGCCTCTCTGGGCCTTTGACCATCCACCCCTTTCCAACCCCCATTCTCCACCCCTCCCCTCCTCTCCTCTTGCCCTCTGTCCATCCTTTATCTTTCCTCCTGCCTCCTACGACTCCTCCTGCCCATCTTACCCCCCCCCCCCCATGCCCCCCGTGCCCGGTGGCACCGCCACCACCACCAGTGTTGGGTCAGGAGGGCATGAATCCAGAAGAGGGGCAGTGTGGCCGGTGAGTGTGGCGACTGACTGCGCCTAACGAGGTGATTAAAACGATGAGAGGAACCACGGATGACTCGCCGTGGCCCGCAGCCACCGCCAAGCTCTGCATGACATGCCACACACACACACAGTGCCAGAAGGACCGTATCATTGCAAGAAAAGCTTCTGTGTGTGTGTATGTGTGTATGTGTGTGTGTGTGTGTGCGTGCGTGCGTGTGCGTGCGTGTGTGCGTGCGTGCGTGCGTGCGTGCGTGCATGTGCGTGCGTGTGTGTGTGCGTGCGTGCATGTGCGTGCCTGTATGTGATGTCTACAAACATGCATCCTTGCAAATGTGTGCATATACACACACACGCTTGGCGTTGGTGTGCTCATCTGTGTGAGATGACAGACAGCTCGCCCAGGGCTCCAGTCATGTCCAGAGAGTGTGTGTGTGTGTGTGTGTGTGTGTGTGTGTGTGTGTGTGTGTGTGTGTGTGTGTGTGTGTGTGTGTGTGTGACACAGAGAGTCTCACGGCAGGGTGTATCAACGACATGTCAGCACCAAGAGACAGAAACCTCCTGACAGCTGGAGTCACCCCCCCCACACACACACACACACCCTACCCTTAATTGCTCCAGAGACCATGTGAGGTGGCGACGGTGTGTGTGCTCGATGGTCCGTTGTGGTCCCTGGATGGATCCCACCTCGGACAGCGCTGCTGCATGCACGGGCCCATGGCCAGAGACACGAGAGGAAGGAGGACCCCTCCAAGGGTGTTTTGTTGGTGCCTGCATGCTGCCAATCCACCCCAGCCCACACCTGATGTTCTGACTCTGGAGATGTCAGGAGGAGAGCAGTCTGCAGGGCAGTGCGGCCAACAGAGACGGGTGGTATATAGTTGTTGGTTGAACAGATGAGGTTTGTTTTATTATGTGGCTGTTGGGTTTTTATTGATCTCGTTTGGACTTGGTGTTCAGATGAAGTGATTTCTGAAGCGAAGCAGCATTTGAGGGGGGAGGCCCACCCTCGCTAAAATTGATGATCAGTTAGTTATTGCTATATTGTTCTGTTGATGTTGCACAATGTTTTGTGGTCCTCACACACTTGCACTTCACTGCTTGTACATGTAGTGACAAATAAACCTTCTTGATTCTTGATTCTTATGTCAAGGTTTAGAGTCTAAACCTTGACATAAGAATCTAAACTTTAGACGTTTGCCTCATTTACTGTCTTGTAGGCCTGTCCCCTGAAAGTCGACGATTCGAATAGTCAGTCGAACTGTCGACGCAAATTGTTTGATTGGAGCCGTCTGTGTTTTTCGACAATTCTTTTTATAGCGTCAATTTATAGCTATACAGTGTGGAGTGCTGGTGTACGTACTTCTACGTACACCAGCGTACTTCGATTACATGCAAGATTTTGGTATGATAAAAAGTTCATATTTATGATCTGAAAACCATGCTCGTGTGACTTAAACAGTGTGCATTGTTTAAGTCGAATCCCCCCCTCGGTGCGATTCGACTGCCAGTTGACTTTAGGCAACATTTGGCCAATCAGAATCTACTATATAAATTCTTTGTCGGGGACAGGCCTACTAGCCTGTCTTGTCTAGGTCTTGTATTTGTAGGTGTACTATGTCCCATGTTCTAGTTTTCATATGTTCATGCCTGCCGGAGCTGTATCTCCTTTGTAATCATCACTCATGTGTATATCAAATACGGTGGGATAATCCAAGACAAACTAGCCAACGCACTCGGAGACACATTATTATGAGATCTAGCATCAATGATCATAGGATGTTTGTGAGATGTGATGTTTGTGTGGAGTGACGTCCTTGTTGTGTCATTGTTTTGTTTCATGCGTTAGTTTGTGTTCTTAAGCTCTTGTCTTTGTTCTATGTGTCACCTGTATTAAAACACCCAATCTTGAAGTTTTGTACTCTGCCTGCTTCGGCACTGCCCTGCGTTTGGGTTCTCAGCACACCAGCATGAGACAGTTAGAAATGTTTCACCAAATAAAGATCACATCACAAGTAGTAAATGTTTTTAGTCACATCCCTCAAACTAGACAACACAATAAAATCCTCAGTGTTAGTTTAGCTCTGAGAGTGTTCTCTCTCTGCAAATGTTCACCGAATAGGGATACTAGGGTGCATGTGGTTTTTAACGAAGTGCTTGGCATAAAGGGCAAGACAATGAAGAAGCAGAAAAATGAACCCACAAAGACAATTGTGCTCCCTTGGTGGTTTATTCAACAATGATTTGACCACAACTGGTCATTTATATGCCTGACAAAGAGCTTTTGTGGTTCAAAACATTGTTAAATAAACCACAAAGGGAGTGCAAAGTATGGCTTTTGCATGCCGTTTTGACAACTCGCACTGTGCGGCAAATCATGTAAACCGGTTCCATCCAGATGTGGTCATGCTTCCCTATTCAGATTCAACAAGTGAACCTAAGTGAACCTAATACAGTATAATAATTCCTCTTAAGGACGTAGCAAACATGAATTTAGCAACTGTGCTGTTAAAAGCTGCTAATGTACATCTGTACGGAGAATTTATTAAACGTTCAGAGAAATAGTGCAATAGAACGCCATTCATTTACAGAGCAAGAGTTGACAATTTACTTAAATCTGCAGTGTTGTTGCTGTGTGAAATGTTAAACAGGACAGTGCACCCATGGTACTTTTGAGTACAATTTTGAATAAAAGACTTTCTACATTCTAGTATTGGTACATTTACTTAAGTAAAGTAAAAAGTCTGAGTACTAAGACAGAAATGCTACACATCAAGGTGCTCCCCTGCTGTGACCAGAAGTCAGTAATGGAGTTCTTGTTTGTCCAATAAGTCAGCGCTCCAGTGAGGATGCAGCTGTCTGTACCTCTTCTTATTCCAAAAACCTTGAGCTCCTGTGACAACACTCGCAACTGTCAAGACATATCGAACAAGCAAGACACAAGGAAACGCACGCGCATGCATGCATGCACACACACTCACATGCACACACACTCACACACACACACACACACACACACACACACACACACACACACACACACACACACACACACACACACACACACACACACACACACACACACACACACACAGCACGTGTGCAAGGACAAGGACATGGGCCCTTCGCATACACACAACTGGGTGCACACATACACAGACTAATACACCCACACCCACACGCAGACATTAATACAGTATGTACACGCGCACATGCACACCTTTACGCTCACAAGAAAAAAAAACACAATGCCTGCACCTACACACACATACATGCGTGCACGTGCATGCACACACTCAAATGCACGAACAATGCACACACAATGCACGCACAAATGCACACACGCACACGCACGCACGCACGCACGCACGCACGCACGCACGCACGCACGCACACACACACACACACACACACACACACACACACACACACACACACACACACACACACACACACACACTTTTAGTATGTGCTCTCGGAGCAGTGGGATGGAGCTGTGAAATGGGAAGGATTAGTCACTTTGTCAGGAGATGTATGAGGCCTCTCAGGTAGACTGTCAGCCACAGGGGGCATTCTAGGAGAGATGGAGACGGACGGACGGACGGACGGACGGACGGACGGACGGACAGACAGACAGACAGACAGACAGACAGACAGACAGACAGACAGACAGACAGTTGACAGAGCAAGCGATGGGGAGACAGAGGTACAAAGACAGGATGGACAAAGAGTGGCAGTTCAGACAGAAGAATGACAGGAATGAACAGATATAGAGAAGAAGAACAAATGCAGACCAAGTGAAAGAGGTGAAGAACTAGTGCATGGAGGCACTGAGAGACATGGAGACATAGAGACAAGGGTTCTAGTGACCGACCATACAGTCCATTGTGTGCTGTCAGTGGAACATGGCATCATTCCAGCGTTAGTGGGGAATATCTTACTGTTTGAAGCAACACATGATAACGAGTAATGATAACGAGTAATGAAAACACAACATTAATATAAAAAAATATATTGTAAAAGAATGTCATGGTATTTTTTTCCTGCCATGGTATAGTGGTCAGATGGGTGGGCTGTGAACGCTTTCAAGATTTTCAAGCGGGCCCTGATCCAGAAAAGGTTTGGAGCCACTGATTTGAAGCCATGCTCAAGACAATGAGAGGCAAAGACAGGCAATGATGTAATGTGATGTAATAATCTTAAACTTCAGTAGAACATTTTGCCCAAGGTTAAAAGTTACAAACTCAAAGCTTAGTTTCAATAACTGAGTCAATGTTATGATTATATGATTAGGACCGACTGGCAGGAGGGGCGTCATCTAGGTGCTGTCTGTGGGTGGAGTGAAAGGACTGTTCTGCCAATCCACATGGGCGCACCAGCAGCACATTGTGTAAGTAAAGTCAAGTGGAAGTACAGGTGTTGTAGATAAGGAACCAAAGTTGCTCTGTTTAGTTGCACTCAAGGTCATTAAAAAGAAGGTACCGTCATTTACGTCATTTTCGCTATCCAGCAATTCCAGCCGGCAGATTTGTTGCACTGGGAGGCATACTGCAGCCGTGGAATACATGTGAGTGCAGTGAGAGCTTATGAACAAAGACTATTTCTGAATCATTGAGGCCAATGCAAAGTAATCGGTCCAGGAAAACAAAATAAGACATATCACACATTGTTTTCTGCTGTGTCGCCTTTCGATGTACACTGTATACTTTTATTGAGATATCTAAAGTGCACAAAGCCACAGTATCGCGAGACTGTCGATCATTGACAGCCTGACAACCAAATCTCGCGACACTGCCGAGCCAGAAAAGATACATGGCACTGTTGCCTCAATAAAATTATAGGGTGCACATCGAAAAACAAGTGACTAGAAAACAACCTGTGACAAAGGACAAACTGACAAAGGATGCAATTGTTCAGAAATAGTGTTTGTTCACAAGCTGGTCCAGCCGCCTCTCATTGACTCCAATGTATTTCACAAACTTCTGGATCCAGTTTTGCCTCCCATGCTCGTCAGTGGCGCCTGACGGGCCTGTGGACGGTGGACCGATCGTACCTTCTTCTACAGTAGCATAGCCTTGGTTGCAGTGAGGCTGGGTCCAGAGTCAGAACCACACACAAGACCACACTCTGGCTTTACTTTCATGTGTTTGTGCCTTTGTTATTGTCACTCTGTGACTGATTATTGTCATACGTTTGGACTTATATTAGTGTGACTCAGTGACCGATTATTTTCATGTTTGGACTCTGTTGATGTCACTCTGGGATTGTTTGTTGACTAGCTGTTTGCCTGGATTTGTGGAGCGTTGAAACTACTTGCTGAAGGAGCTGCCCGGGCTTGTGAAAAGGTGGTCACACTGACATTTATTTGCTTGACCAGTAAAACATTTGTTGATTCATTCTCATCTGCGCAAGCAAATACTTATACACTTAAGAGATGCATCTGCTGTGTTCTAGTACTCATTCTGTTCTTTCCCATTTCTCATTATCCGCTGGTCACATCATGGTGTCCAGTACTGTATATATTCTCTATGTGTGTAATAAACTTTAGACGTGATACTGCCTGGTGTCATCTTGCTCTCAAAGCTTGCCACTTGCCAACATAATTACACTGTTAATACGTCACGGCTTTGAATTGAGTTAATTTAAAATGTAAAATGAA
>NC_139961.1:22480846-22483346 GCF_963454915.1 Gymnoscopelus microlampas | reverse complement strand
TATTAACTCCGCCAGCGATCATGTTGAGTGACGGGTTTGATGATGTCTGGCTAAATACTGAAAAGGGAGAGCCAAATGTTTGTAATGTCTGTTCCGAAATATGATCCAGTGTTTTTTTGACATGCCAGTCCAAAATTCATTCCTTTAGGGCCTATAAAAGTTAAAAAGAGTAACTTTTTGTCACTTTCCAACTCGGTTTCCCTATTTTGGGCATGTCATTGTAGCCAAAAAATATATATATATTTTTTTACATCTTCTATACAGTTCTCAAATAGCCGATCTACAAGCTCTACAAGATCTACAAGCTCACAACGCATGGTGGTGGGATGTGTTGTGACCTTGAAGTCTGCTTTAGCTATTTGTCATACATTGACTTAACCCATTAAAACCGAGAAAGCATCTGTGTCATTTTAGGTTTCTGCGTTGGCTATTAAAAAATAGCAGATATGCAAGCTGCTGTGAGCTTGTACATCTGCTTTTTTTTAATCATTTTTTGAAAAATCTTGAAAGTGTGAGAACTACTGCTTTAGAAGTCATTTATATAGAATCGGCCTCAGGTCTTAATGGGTTGTTAATAGGGTTTTAGTGTGGAAGGCTGTATTGGAGTTTAATAATGGGATCATTGTTGTGTGTTGTTTTGTTTGTGGTAGGCTTTCAGACGTTGCTGGGAGGTTGTGGTTGTGGCCACGATGAAGGAGCAGCGATTGGTCAAACGCTTAAATAATTAGTGTAAATGTCTGCTAGTGTTGACTTCTAACTACGGTAAAGATAAGATGTTAACAAAACAACACAACACAACACAACACAACACAACACAACACAACACAACACAACACAACACAACACAACACAACACAACACAACACAACACACACACACACACACACACACACACACACACACACACACACACACACACACACACACACACACACACACACACACACACACACACACACACACACACACACACGGTTGTGTTTAAGTACCCCACCCCACTCTGCAGTGCTGGTAACCTGGAGGTGTGGAGTGTTGTCCCTCAGGGTCCCCCAGGGGCCTGTGTGATTGGGGGCCATCTGTTTTCCTGTAATAAGCTTTCTCTTCATTCATCCTTTCTTTTCCTCCTCTCTCTCCCTCTGTCTTTCCCACTCTCTCTCTCTTTCTCTATCTCTCTCTCTCTCTCTCTCTCTCTCTCTCTCTCTCTCTCTCTCTCTCTGTCCTTCATCTCAGCCCCCTTTCTTTTGCATCTACGACATTTCTTTATATTCTGCCCTTCGGAACACACACACACACACACACACACACACACACACACACACACACACACACACACACACACACACACACACACACACACACACACACACACACACACACACACACACACACACACACACACACACACCCCGTCTTACTATTCTGGAGATCAAATGCAATCTTAATTCAAAATGCCATTTTTACATAACCTGTTGGCTCAACCTAACCTATCTCTAAAAGCTAAAACCTAACCCCAAACCCAAAACCTAACTGGCAATTGCCTAATCCTACTGTGACTCCAGCCTGGATCTTTTCCTAATAGTAACCTAACCTCTAAAAATCTTTCTAAACCCTAAACTCTGTCTAAAATCAAATTCTACCATACTCTGATTCAGTAACACCTATAGCTACATACATACATACATACATACATACATACATACATACATACATACATACATACATACATACATACTGTACATACATACTGTACATACACACATACACACACACACGCACGCACGCACGCACGCACGCAGTCACGCACACACACACACACACACACACACACACACACACACACACACACACACACACACACACACACACACACACACACACACACACACACACACACACACACACACACACACACACACACAATACACAAAGCCGTATTTATACATGTATACACTGGTACAACTGATGGTAAATATCTATTCTTAAGAACGTTCATAGTTCATACTGGGCAGTACACTGGGAGAACTGGGAGCCCGTGGCCAGTATGGGAGCACGTTGCTTCTGGCTACAAAGGCAGGCTCAAACACTGAAGGTTCAGAAAAGGAGAGACATGGTGAAATATCACAGTGTGAACTCTGAACCCCGATCTGTTATCCATGGCTGATGACATAAAGTACATGTGACACTTCTCTCTTTATACAAACCCACACACACACACACGCACGCACGTACGTACGCACGCACACACACACACACACACACACACACACACACACACACACACACACACACACACACACACACACACACCCCCTCAGGGAGCTGGGCTGAGAGACCGTATATATACGATGTGTCTAGATTTGTGTATGATGAAAAGAAAAGGAATTTATTTACATTGTGCTTGGTGGTGGCATGTCCTTTTTCTAATGTCAAAGAAAGCTGCAAACACATGTTTGTGTAGAATTGATGGGCTGATCCATGAGCACTGTATTGATCTGCTCCG
>NC_139961.1:22430846-22478346 GCF_963454915.1 Gymnoscopelus microlampas | reverse complement strand
AGCCTCCTTTTATAGGGCCCTTTTGTATCTCTCTCTCTCTCTGTTTCTCTCCCTTTTTCATTGTTTCTCTCTCTCTCTGAGCTCAGACGCAAATGTCAAATAAACACATTTACTGTCACATCCAACCTGAAAGGAGGAGTTCACCCCAAAAATGACTTATTTTCTATCAATTGCACACCCTATGAAGCCTTGAATCCATGGATTCTTTTTTGTTTTTGTCGTATTCCTAAGCTAATAATTTGATTCCCGTCTCCTACCGGCTAATGTATCCGGTAGACACAAAGTAGATTATTTGTGTCTCCTACCGGAAATACACACAGTCATCAAATTATTGTCTTAGGAATGCCACAAAAACAAAAATAAATCCATGAAATCAAGGCTTCATGGGGTGTGTAATTGATAGAAAATAAGTCATTTTTTGGGTGAACTCCTCCTTTAACTAATGCTAGAGGTAGAGGGGGTTATAATAATAAATTATATAAACGTGTCCCCTTTTTAGTTGTTGTTGGGGTATTGGCCAAGTACATTTACATGGGATTCATCCTCCATTCATAAACCCTCTGAACAGAGTACCGAGTGACCTGAGTTGACTCTGTACTTTCTACGATATTTTTTCCCTCTGCACCGAATGGCTTTGCCGAAAAGAGTGGATGTACAAGTTCACAAGTTAACGCGTCTCGTTGTGAGCTTGTAGATTGGCTATTTTCGGTGAATGTTCGACCCTGAAATAGGTATGCTATACGGTTCAAATGGTTAACCATTCTAACTATTGGGAAGGTCTGCTTTCTGTCCCTAAAACCAAATATAAACATGGGGAAGCAGCATCTAGTTTTTACGCACCACACATCTGGAACAAACTCCCAGAGAACTGCAGGTCTGCTGCCACTGTTATTTCTTTTAAACACAACTAAAGACCTTTCTGTTTACGGCTGCCTTTGATTGAAGTACTTTCCTTTTCTTTTTTTTCTTTCTCTTCTGCACTGTAACTGTAATCTGTTATTTTGATTGTATAATTGTGTTTCCTTTGCTTGTTGTTCTGTGAATTGAATTGGCTCTATGCACAGCAGCCATTTTGGATAGAAATTGGGCCTCTTCTTACTTCCTTCACAGGTGTTTGCCAATGATACTAATGAAGGCTCTGTTCCATTCGGGTCAAACAGAGTCAGGGTACTGTTGTGCACTTTAAAAGGTGTGTAACTCTGAGCGTGAACAAATGGATCCAAATGGACCCGTAAGGTCCATTTGGTTCCATTTGTACACTCTCAGAGTTATGGGGGTCCTTGAAATTAAAAGTTTGAGAACCACTGTGTTACATGAAATGGAACAAAGCCTTCATTAGTATCATTGGCAAAACCTGTGAAGGAAGTAAGAAGAAGCCAACTTTCTTTCCAATATGGCTGCTGTGCATAGAGCCTATTGCATTGTTGTTGAAATCTGCTATACAAATAAAACTGCCTTGCCATGCCTATTAGGAGCAGTGGACAACTATTGAACAACGACCGGGGAGCGCCGGTTCAGTGTTTTGCTCAAGGAAACTTCGACACTGGGACACTTTCGAACCAACAGCTGTTCTACGGTACCTCCTCTTGAGCCACTGCCGCACATCCTTTACTTTCAAAGTCTGCATTTCAGTTGAGCCTGCATGCGTGTGGCACGCGTGTGTACCTTTTTGGGGGGAGACGAGCAGAGCAGATTAGCTTGTTCTCACTTTTCAAGTAGCTGTTAATGTGTGGTGAGGGTTAGGATTAGAATTAGAGTTAAATTACGCTTATGGTTAAGTGGTGACGGTTAAGGTTAGAGGTTAGAATACAGGAAATATGTTAATCAGTATAGCAGTACAAGGGCGAGTGTGTGTGTGTGTGTGTGTGTGTGTGTGTGTGTGTGTGTGTGTGTGACACACGCACGCACGCACGCACGCACGCACGCACGCACGCACGCACGCACGCACGCACGCACGCACGCACGCACGCACGCACGCACGCACACACACACACACACACACACACACACACACACACACACACACACACACACACACACACACACACACACACTTACATTACCATTACACTAATTTAATGCCCCATTCCCCCCTATTAATCCTGACTTCTGTCCACATACTCATTCTGGTATGGAAGCAGAGGGGCTGACACATGCCTCATCTCCGAACAAAAGCGCTTAGATTTATTCTTCATTTGGGGGCAGCCCGGGTGGGTGGGCGGCTGTGGCTGTGGCTGTGGCTGTGGCTGTGGGTGTGTGTGTGTGTGTGTGTGTGTGTGTGTGTGTGTGTGGGGGGGGTTCATGCATGGGCATAACCCGACCCCAGAAGGAAGGACCCTGCTGCCAGCTGCCAGCTATAATTAACCGGCCCTGCGGTGTCTATCTCTGATTATGTTTGACCTGGCTAATAAGGCGAGCGCCAGTGGTGGACAAAGTACACACTGAAGTAAATACTCAAGTATTCAAAAGTACAAATCACAAGGTACATTTTCTTTGCGGTATTGAAATTTAAAACATTTCTCAACAAAAACAAAAAGACATTTTCAGATATTTTTTATACTGAAAGTGGTCGATCTACAAGCTCACAACACGTCGCACCGTGACGCGTTGTGAGCTTGTAGCTCGGCTATATTCACTATATTTGAAATGGCTTGAGTGTTTAAGTGGTTAAGGGCTTAACTGGTTAATTCATAATATATTTTTGTAAGTCCCAAGAGTAGTAGGAGTCGAAAGCACAAAATTTCCATTTGAATTGTAGCAGAGTGAAAGTCACGTGCTTGCAAAGAAAACAAGTACTCCAAAAACTGCACTTGAGTACAGTAGTACCCAAGTAAATGTACTTTGTTACTGTCCAGTCTGTCCACCACTACTAATAGGCGAGCGTGTGCCCGCCTACGTGTGGCAGGAGACCGCCGCGGTCTGTGTGTGTCAATCTGTTGTCCCCTTGTCTCTGCTGTCACTGCTCCCATTGTCCTCCTGGTTAAGATGAGGTTATTATTTTGATGTACTGCCGGTGGTAAAACGCGCGTTGCTCAAACGCGGCTGGCTTTTTATGTGACAGTGGTGTGCAGTGTGTGTGAGTGATAGGACCAGTGTGTCTGATAGGGTGATGGGAGACGCCAGGGAACACGCGCCTCTGTGACAATAAACAAGAACCTCATGTCCTTTGTGATGATAGATAGATAGATAGATAGATAGATAGATAGATAGATAGATAGATAGATAGATAGATAGATAGATAGATAGATAGATAGATAGATAGATAGATAGATAGATAGATAGATAGATAGATACTGCACACAGACAGACAGACAGACAGACAGACAGACAGACAGACAGACAGACAGACAGACAGACAATAACATTTTGAAAATAACTTCAAAAAAGAAGAAGCAGACTAAGAATAGAAAGTACCAAATAGAAGACTTAAAGCCTGGCCTGGACATGTGCACTTGTTAAATTAAGGTGTTCAGTGCATCTCTGTTCAAATTGAACATGGATGTCGGGAGAGAAAGATGAATGGGTGACTGTACCTGAATTAAAAGTTGGGTGCCTAAAATAACATATTCTCAACCCATACCAACAGTCAAACATTGACTCTTGTCTCTGTAAACTGACCAGAATTAGGCTTAAACACGACTATTCCTCAGCCAGCCTCTGTCTGGGCTCGCTTGTGTATGTCAACATTGTAGCAATCAGCATAAATTAATAATAGGCTAATCAAAGTGCCGAAATTAATGGAGGCCGTGAAATATTAATATGTGACATTATCCAGGCTGCTGTGCTGTAAAAGGGAAACACCCATGTGTGTGGTATATAAGCCAATGCCGTTTCCACAAATTTGACCTTCGAAAACGGGAACGCTCGGCGAAGAGATGCTCATAGGACTGAGGTTTGACTTGGAGAGCTGTTTGGAGTTTTGGGGTTACGGCGTTTAGGGGTGAAACAGGTTTAACCGATTACAAAATCATTGATTTTAATAAAATAATCGATTTTGGGGGAAAGAATAAAGAACGTATTGCGATGCGATGCATTTTGAAACTGTTTTCCCGTCGGTTCATATGAATGTTTAGCAATTTATTTGATTAATCCAAAAAGTAATAGGTACGATAATCTCACAGAAAATAATTGCTAGTTGCATCCCTAATAAGGGTGTAGGTTGTCTCTCTCTCTCTCTCTCTCTCTCTCTCTCTCTCCCTCTCTCTTCTCCACCTCCGTCACTCAGTCCTGTTTCTACAGATTTTTTTTGCACCTCTTTTTCACCTCTCCCCTATTTCTGTCTCTGTCTCTGACTCTGTCTCGCTCTCCCTCTCTCCATCACCAGCCTCCAGTCAGTCAGTCACACACTCACACACACACACACACACACACACACACACACACACACACACACACACACACACACACACACACACACACACACACACACACACACACACACGGCTGGATGTGTGTTTGTCATGTCGTGGTGTCACCGGTGGACATGGAGTGCTGTGTTTTTGAGTGCTCTATTTCTGTCTCTCATGCCTCCCCCCCCCATCAACACAACGCGTTGTGAGCGTGAGTGTGTGTGTCTGTGTATCTGTCTCTCTTTCTTTCTCTCCCTCTCTCTGTCTCTCAATCTGTGTGTGTGTGTGTGTGTGTGTGTGTGTGTGTGTGTGTGTGTGTGTGTGTGTGTGTGTGTGTGTGTGTCTGTCTGCCTGTCTGTCTGTCTCGCTCTCTCCGGGTCCAGAGGCGATAGATAACTTCATGGAGGAGAGGAGAGCTGGTGTTTTGCTGGGGGAGTGGGTGGGGGGAGGGAGGGGGGGGGTTGGGTTTGGAGGCAGGTTGTCGAGTGGGAGCTCGGACACTGATTCTGTCATTGTTCCACAGCTGCCACTCTGCCCCCCCCCTCCCCTCCTCTCTCCTCTGGGTCCTCCCTCATCCTATATCCAACCCCAACCTCCCCCAACCCCCATTCCCTGTCCACTCTTACCTTAGGGCGTAGCTCCCCCCCCCGACACACTACGCCTCCCTAATGAAGAGTGACATGCATGCAGGGGAGATGATACGGTGCGAGGCCGGGGCCCCGCCCCCCCTGTTTTTGTCTCATTGACTCGCGGCGGTGGCTCGACCCCACGAGCCACGCGGCGACGAGAGGCGCCGTGCCCGAGAGCCACCGATTTACAAAACAGGAGAGAGAGAGAGAGAGAGAGAGCTCAGAAGGGCAGCCCTGATTGTTTGAGTCGCAAGGACCTAATTGTTTTTATTCATGAGCTGTGTGATTGATATTAGGAGAAAATGAGAGTCTCTAATTGTTCCCCTGATATGGGGAATTTCTTTTAGGCCAAACACTCTGGGCTGGACAGTGTGTGTGTGTGTGTGTGTGTGTGTGTGTGTGTGTGTGTGTGTGTGTGTGTGTGTGTGTGTGTGTGTGTGTGTGTGTGTGTGTGTGCGTGCGTGCGTGTGTGCGTCTGTCTGTCTGTCTGTCTGTCTGTCTGTAATTTAATTTTACTTTTTAACTACTTTTAGTCATTATTGGCAGAAATAAAACAGATGACCCCACCTAAAAGGTCAACATTACAGCTTAAAAAATAAGCTCACAACACTTCACAAGCTTCTAGATCGCCTACTTTCACTATTCTTTGTACAATGAAGTATATGGCTTAACTATAGGCCTAATGAATTAACTACCGGTGTCCCCCAGGGGTCTGTACTTGGACCCCCTCCCTCTCTGCAGAAAATTGCAGAAAGTAGTCACGTTGCGATGTGTTGAACTAATAGAGCAATATTTATGCTGAATGTTGTGCATGTGTTGTGTGTACATGTCTGTACATGTCTGTGTGTGTGTGTGTGTGTGCGTGCGTGGCACTGCGTTTGTGTGTGTATAGAACACTTTCTTGGAATTTTTTAATCATCCTTCAAGAGCGCCAATGTGGACTATACACAAAAAAGCCGAAGCTTGTTTCCATTGTGGTCCACATATGCGTGCGTGTGTGTGTGTGCAATGCATGCACTACCAGATGAGACAGAATTGACAACTGCTAAGGGCCATGCTTGCAGTCACAGTCTGCAGACATTTTTGTCTTTGCGACAGATTTTGGTGGCATTGGGGTTGCCGTTTATTGAATCACACACCCAGAAACAACACCTGTCCTTAAAAAACAAAACAGCCTGGGTCGCGCCGGACCGCCGGTAGCTGACCAGATAATGCGCTGATAACATAATCGTAATATTCAGGTTTAAAGTGGTTAAATGACAATAATCGTATAAATTGAATTTAAATTAAATGATATATATAAATATCAACCCGCCCGAGGTGCATCCTAGCCCCGCTACAATCCTCCACCCCCCTGGGGGAACCCTTTGGAGGTACCACGCCCTCCAGGTGACCTTGACTCCTGAGGCATTTAACAAGGATGTGCAGTATCTCATAGTATTTGACACATTTAAATAAACTAAAGAAGCTTCTTTTTCATTTACATGCACCCAGTAATATAGGTTTTTACACCAAAAAATGGTTTATGGCGAGCGGTAAAAGTGGGTGTGGCTGTTATTCCACCAAGGAGTGGTTTTGTTGCAAAAAAATACAATTTCAGAATCATGAAAAAACCCTGGTAGGCAGAATTATACATTTTAACCCAACTTTCAGCAGCTGTCACGGGTTACTTTAGGGCAGCGTTCTTCAACGTTTTTCAGGCCAAGTAAAGGACCCCTTAGCTGAGAGAGAGAGATGAAGCAGGGACCCCCACTACATATTGTATAAAATTGTGTTGTAGATTAAATGTTTTCATAGATATCATAACTAGCTATCTATGTTTGAAAACCTGTGTGGTAAGCTGAGACACAGCATGTGCAACGTGGGCCAGTGAAGTGCATCGCAGAAGTCAACAAAGCATGAAACTGCCATGATCTGACGCGCTATATAGGCTATTCTCTTATTTTGTAGTTGAATATTTTATTTTTTCCTGTTTTCTTTGTTGTAGTTTGATTTAGCTTACGGTTGTGTTCCTTTATTTTGTAGTAATGGTTAATGTGATCTCGTTTCCAGTGTGTAGCCATTACCTGTCTTGTCTCTCCACCACATGCCAATTGTTGATCATCTTCACCTGTGTCTCATTGCTGTTGGCTCCATATCTATTGTCTCCACAGTGTCATGTGTTGATTGTCAGTTTGGTTCACCTGTGTCCTGTTACCTTGTTATGTGTACACTACAGAACCAGCTAACATCCAGGTAAAACATTATGCAGTGCATACAGCGCTCGGTTGGAGTCCCCTTTCCTCTTGGGCAAAATCTGAAGGAAGAGACAGCATATATAGGCTATGGAGGAGAATGGTGTGATTGAACAGGTGACAGAGCCCATAGACAGGTCCGGTGTGTGCACTGACGTCGAGAGTGGTGTGAAGAGAGAAGTGGTGACAATTCAGTTAACAACACCAATGGACCATGTTTTTGTACAGCAATTTCTGGATTGGAGCTTCTCAAATAATAGTTCTTGGACCTTGGAAGTTATCTAACACTAGCAGCGCAGAACAGAACGTTTGCGATGCACTTATGAAAGCTACTTAGTACTTACTATGTGGGATAGGCTTGTGGTGTTGGTTGGTTATGACCGTGACAACAACCTGTTTGAGTGATTATGTCCGTTAATAAAAAGCCATTAACAAAGCTGAGTAACAACAAATAAGCAGTTGCAAATGCTTCAATATAAACAAATAGGGACACTTATGTCATCAGTAGCCTATAGGTTCAGAGGGTTCCAGAGCATTGCAAATATAGCTGCTTTTGAATGTGAAAGTTTTGCCCTTTCAACTGTTATATATTTCTCATTTTAAGTAATTAACATGGACCCTAACATATGATATAAAAAAGCAAATAATTTAGATATGCTATAGCTTATCTAAATTATGTTCATTGTTCATTTCTGAAGTTGTTCCTTGCCCACTACATATTTAAAATTGTCTTTATAGTTCTTTAGATACCATTTTATGCCTTATGCAAAGCACTTTGAATTGCCTTTATGTATGAAATGTGCTTTAGCCTGCAAATTAACTTACCTTCACACACACACACACACACACACACACACACACACACACACACACACACACACACACACACACACACACACACACACACACACACACACACACACACACTTATAGACCATGTGGTTCTCATCATGCGGCTTGGGGACCCCCATGGGTTATTGAGGGGGTTCCAGGGGGTCCCCAGTTAAATAATTAATTGGTAATGGACCCCCCCCCCCCCCCTTCACAAATCTTAATAAACATGTTCCGAGAAGAAGAACAGGTCCTTAAGGGTCCATTTGGTTCCATTACTCTCTCAGAGTTAAATTAACACTGAGGATTGGATTCTACAGTGTAAATAGGGGTCGCACTGTCAAAGAGATGGACATACTAATAACCTGTTACAATAATGCTAATGCTAGTAATACAACATACTAGCCGTGTCTGTTGGAGATGATGGTTCAGGCTGCATTGGGTCCATGTTTTAGAGACGATACAGACATCTGTTTACTGCTCTACAAGGATCCACAAGCTCCACAAACGCATCACATTGCGATGTATTGTGAGCTTGTAGATCTATTTTGGGATAGAGTTCAAAGGTAAATAAAAACCAGGACACATCGTCTGCATAATTGGCGATAACGATGTTGTCAAAAAAGTCAATGGCTGATATGTCGGCCAAGCGGATATATCGGTCGGGCTCTAGATTGAGTGCAGGAGAGCAACTGATTGGCTGTCTGTCTTTCTGACGGTCCCTCCTCCCCCACAGTGTTCCATGATGTGATTGGCTGTCTGTCTGTCCCTCCCTCCTCCCCTACATGTGAGGCCTCCCATTGAACCATAATTGAAATCCACCAGGGAGCTCACCTCAACTGACTCAGGTAAGCATAAATGAAAATGACGAGGGGCCCGTGTGTTTGTGACTGTGTGTGGGTGCTCTCATGCGTGTGTGTGTGTGTGTGTGTGGGTGGGTGTGTTCATCTTTGCGTGTGCCTGCAACTTATTGTATCTGTTCATGTTTCTGCGTGTGTGTGTCCACGTGTACACTCCACCTTAGCGGAAATCCGAGGGAGTGTGTGTGTGTGTGTGTGTGTGTGTGTGTGTGTGTGTGTGTGTGTGTGTGTGTGTGTGTGTGTGTGTGTGTGTGTGTGTGTGTGTGTGTGTGTGTGTGCGCGCGCGCATGTGTTTGTGTGTTTGCATTTGTACGCGAACGCAGGCACATTGTGCGCTCATGCGTGTGTGTATGCAAGTGTAACGTGATAAGCCCCGGCAAAGCACATACCTGATGCCATTAAATGCAATTTCCCCTGTGTGTCAGTGGAGCCATTTGTCAGCTGCTTACACTGCACGCTTTATTAAAAACCTCATCCACTTCAATTAACTGGGCCCGCGAAGCAGTTTAACTCCGTTTTAATCCTGTCAAGATGTTTCAACAGGCCTTGCGTACTGTAGGTACATCACTGCAAGCCCCGACACTGAGGCTTTTCTTTTTCGTCTTCTTTTAGATGTGTGTGCGTGTGTGTGTGTGTGTGTCTGTGTGTGTGTGTGTGTGTGTGTGTGTGTGTGTGTGTGTGTGTGTGTGTGTGTGTGTGTCTGTGTGTGTTTTGTGAGTGTACAGCTTTTTTTCAAGGCTATGGATTGATTTCCACACACTTTGACATAATAAGCCGAGCTGTGGTGCACACGTACATGCACGCACAGAAACACACGTGCAAAAATGCCCTTGCCCCCCCCCCCTCTTGGGCGTGCACGCACACACGCACGCACGCACGCACGCACGCACGCACAACCATTCGAACACATCACACACATACACACTGACGCATGCATGAACAAACACAAACTATATTCCTCTCCCCCAAAAGCATACACACACACGCACGCGTGCACACACACACACACACACACACACACACACACACACACACACACACACACACACACACACACACACACACACACACACACACACACACACACACACACACACACACACACACACACACACACACACACACGCATGCATGCACCCAGACGGGGAGGTGATGGCTGTCACTGTGGGATGCTGGGTGGAGTGCTGTGTGCAGGAAAGGGAGAGGTGTAAATTGGGTGAGCGCTGGGCGCAAAGCCTTGAGTGAGAGCTCGGTACACTGCTCTGTCACTTCGCACGCCCCAAGAGATACAGGTAGAGAGAGAGAGAGAGAGAGAGAGAGAGAGAGAGAGAGTGTGTCTTAATACAAAGACACTCTATATATCAGTGGTTCTCAAACATTTTCATGTCAAGGACCCTGTACCAGGGACCCCCCTGAGAGAAGATTTGTTCAAATCTATCGTAGATTATTCTTACACTCTTGGAGTTACAGACCATTTGGTTCCTATTATCAATAATTTAGCTGGGGACCCCCTGGAACCCCATCAAGGACCCCTGGGGGTCCCCGGACCCCAACCAGTGCTCTATGTCACAAGTGTTTGTAGTGTTCAGTCTGTGTCGCCACTTAGCGCTGGACCCAAATGGATCCATTTGGTTCCATTTGTACATTCTCAAAGTTAAATTATACACTGAGGATTTTACTGTGTCTGAGTTATTTTTTGATGAAGCCTGATTAAACATCTTTGCTTTCTTTCCAAGCTTGTTCAAAGTGGGTTGTGACACTTCTGCAGAAAATAAACTAATAAAAGTTTCTCAATGTGAGAGAGGGGGAGAGAGAGGAACAGAACAAGAGATATTTTCGACACATTTTAAAAGATTAAAACATTTGCAATATAGGCCTAGTATTTTTATACTGTGGTATTGCTATTGCTTTTACTGTAAACATCGGAGTACTTCTTCCACCACTGATCTGGAGATCACAGGATCTATCATGACAGAGAGAGCGAAAGAGGGAGAGAGAGAGGGAGAGATGGTAGTTGTGATCATGATGGAAGTGGCCGTGAGTAAACAAGTTTATCCCCTAATTTCATATCTATCAATTTGACGCTGATGAAAAATGAAAATGTAATCAGCGCAACGGAACCTAAAGGCGAGCAGGTGTGACTCGCCTTTGATCATAACCGGAGACCAATTGCAATTATGCCCGAAATGGCTGGATGACGGTACACAGGGGGACGGTCGCACATTATGTATTTTTAATCAGAGTTGTTAGCATCTGTGATGGATGCCTGCCGGTTAACTCACACGGGCCTCTGGTGGCCTACGTCATGTTTGCTACAGCCACCAATAACCATGTGTTTTGTCTATTATATGCACCCCCACACATCTAAACCAGTGTGTCCCAAACATGGGTTCATGACCTGGTTTTGTGGGTCGCTAGTAAATATCATTTTTTTTCCTTTTATGTAATAAAATAAAGTGAAATCACAGATGTTTCAGCATTTTTCACAAGATTTTCAGAAATAAAAAGTAAAAGCAATACACCTCTCCACCCTCCCTCAGTTATCGACGTCCGATGCCGATTGTGCTTGAGAGAGAGGTGAACGACTCACGCAGATACCTCACTTCCACCCACGGTCGTGTGCACACCGAACATGCTACAACCGATTTTCTGGGCCCCCAACTTCATCTTGGGTCATTTACTCTACACGAAACTAACCGTAATGCATTCCTACTAATCCCAAACCAACGAGGCCGTCAACAAAATGTATGCCGAGATAGATGCAGCACTACTAAAAGCCATGCTATCATGCTTTAAAAAAAAATATTCAACGGGGGAGATTAAATGGGAAGTAAGCTCGTAACGCATCCTGATTCAACGGGTTTGGAGCTTGTAGATCGGCTATTTTTGCATGTATGACAAAGTATAAAACAGCTAGGGCTTTCACACACTTTCACACAATTCACACTTATCGATTTAGTCAATTACAAAAAATCTGTTAGGATTTAAAGGCAACAACATACTTCTCGATTATCGGATTAATCAAAAAAGTAAGCAAAAGAATAATCGGCACGATAGTTGTAGCCCTACAGCATTACAGCGTACCTTGTCTTTACGCAGAATGAATATGGCACATTTACAGAGACGGAAAGCTGTTGTTTGTCTTCAGCGCACGTGTGTGTGTGTGTGTGTGTGTGTGTGTGTGTGTGTGTGTGTGTGTGTGTGTGTGTGTGTGTGTGTGTGTGTGTGTGGCCCCTAACTCGACCATGTGCTAACCCCACACAGCTGCAGAGTCCCCTAGAGGGTTTGTCGCACAGGCAACCGAGGGAGAAAACATGGAGTGAACACAGCTATTCTCATTTCCATGCCGCACTGTTCTGGCACAGACATCGTACACTGCTGTAGGTGTGTGTGTGTGTGTGTGTGTGTGTATGTGTGTGTGTGTGTGTGTGTGTGTGTGTGTGTGTGTGTGTGTGTGTGTGTGTGTGTGTGTGTGTGTGTGTGTGTGTGTGTGTCTAATGCTATCGCTCAATCTTTTTAGGCTTGTCCGTTAGGGTTTTCATCAGACGAGTCTCCCGGCGCGTAGGTTGAAAAGCCAATTGCGTAGCTAGGCGTGTAGTGTGCGTGTGTGCTGTTTTGATGTTGTTTGTTTTCTTGTAGTGTGTGTGTGTGTGTGTGTGTGTGTGTGTGTGTGTGTGTGTGTGCGTCAGCGTGTGGGTGTCGTCTCATGTCTTTGTGCATGTATGCAAATGCAAGTGAGAGAGAGAGGGAGGGAGAGAGAGAGAGGAGAGAGAGAGGGAGAGGGAGAAAAGAGAGAGAGAGAGAGAGAGAGAGAGAGAGAGAGAGAGAGAGAGAGAGAGAGAGAGAGCGAGAGAGAGAGTGGGATTGAGAGTGAAAGGAGAGAGGTACAGGGGGAATTAAGGACAACTAAATTAAATGAATCATTGTTCATGAATATATATAGCATTATACTGTATACAATATGTATTGTATACAGTATATCCTAGGTTACATACAGTAAAATCCTGAGGGTTCATTTGTGTGTAAGTTACAGGGTAAAAAACTGGTCCATTTGTAATATGAACCTTCAGGAATTTGCTGTGTATATAGATGGTCTTTCCTAAGCCTATTTCGCCCATTTCAGTCAGAATGAACAAATCGGTCGGGCCGGGCTTCAGAGAAGCACCACATTTCAAAACGTGCTTGTCAGTCGAAATGTAGACAAATCCCGTCCATCCCCTGTACCGCTGTTGGTGCGGTGCGCACACAGCAGGGTGCATCCAGTGGCAGCTCACGGTGCACGTGGAAAAAAGGAGCGACCTGGCTGGCAGGCTACCGGTTCTCCAAATATCCCTGTCAATCAAAGCGCCGTTTCCTCTGAGTGCGTTTTCTTATCTGTCAAGGGTCATAGAGAAGGAGGATGGGACCCATTCCCCCCCTCTCCCATTCTCTCTCTCTCTCTCTCTCCATCTCTCTGCACCCCCCCCCCCCCCCCCCCCCCCCCCACACGCTCCTCTGAGGTGTGTTGTGCACCTTGTGCGTCTCGTCTGGGCATGACCTGTTGCTAGGTAACCCTGGGTCACAGCTGCACACTAAGGCAGAGCATTTTTTTTTTATCAGTGAGTTATGTGGGAGACGAGGGAGCTGTAATTTATTAGTTTGATATCAGGGAGAGGAGGGGTGGGGATGGGAGGGGGGGGGGGCAAGTTTGGGATAGTAAAAGAAGAAGGGACGGGGCCGATAGCTCATCAAAATGCTTATTTCTTGAATCCCAGACCTTGGCCCGTTGAAGAGATTCACGGCGGCATCATAACATTATTAATCCATATCTTTCTTTCATGTTGTTCTTTTCTTCCCCCTCCCCCCTCTCTGTCTCTGTGTCTCTCTCTCTCTCTCCCCCCCCCCCCCCTCTCCATCTCTTAGTAAGAAAATCAAGTATTATCAACAACAAAGCCAATGGTAATGTACTTTTGCATGCTGGTAATTGAACAGATGTGGTCAGAGCTTGGAAACGCAGATGAACAGACAGCCTGCTTCATTCATCAGAGGACAGTATGGCTTTGATTGTAATGCAGGATGAAATGCACCGTAACTCCAGTTTAACCTATAGTTTTTATTTGTGCCAAAACAGTGAGCCCACCTTCTTCCCATTTTCAGCTGAAATCGTAACAATTCAAGCATTATACAGTAGTGGCCTGCAGTGCTGAAACTATCGATTATGTTTCGAGCAAATATTCTAGTGATAATTTTTTCAATTAATCAAATAATCAAGAAGTGCCTTTTTTCTAATATTGTTTTTATAATGTACTAGATCGATTAGTCAGCTTAAGCCTTATTTTATACTTTGTTGTACAATGATCAATTTATAAGCTAACAATACCCAAATATACATTTGGGTATAAAGTTTTATCTCATCTTAGTAGTATTGTAATACATAAGTCATCATGATAATAATAATAATAAAGTCATTTTCTGTAGATACAAGTTTTCAATGCTCCGAATTCACCTAAACCCAGTTCACAGTCACACCCATTTTGATGTCAACTGAAGTGAGACAGTAATGTTTCGTTGTACTTGCTGTACTTGTCACTTGCTGAAAATAACCAATTTTACAAAGTATAAATTACCCACTTTAACAATTTGTTTGACGTAAAAGCATAAAGGGCACGATTCATGTCCTAATATATATTTATACATGTCGGTCTATTTGTGGTTTAGATTGCTTGTTACTATTCTTGTCTTTTATTGATTTATTGATTGATTTTCTTTCTTTCTTTTGTTACCTAGGCTTGTTTGTATTTGCTCATTTGCTCATACAGGGTTCTACTTAGGCTAGAACCCTGCAAAACACAAATGGGTGAAATAGCTGTTTCCATCCTGATCAATAACTATCACGGGTGATTTCCTTGCGCTTTTAGCGTAATATTAATTCGTGATGCATCTGTTATTGTGTTGTCACTGTGTTGTCTGAGTCTGACACGACTCTGGTCTCTCTCTCTCTCTGTCTGTCTGTCTGTCTCTCTCTCCGTGTGTCTCTCTCTCTCTCCCTCCGTCCCACACCACACCCCTCCTCTACCTCTCCTTGCCCTGATGAAAGCGACCCGGTTTCATCCTCTGGTTTCAGCCCGGGACGTGGGCTGGCCTGGCGCTTTTGTTGAATTCCTCTCCCTAATGTGCGTGTGATGAATATTTTTCAGATGGCTCCTTCGGGCCATATCTGATCAAAACAAATGCACCTGCACTTTTTTCCCCCTGTCTTTCTTTCTTTCTTTTTTTTTTTTGCAACTGCATCTCCCCCAGGACCAGTAAAAATTGACTCCCTGGCTTCCTCCACGAGGCAATTACGAGCCATCTGTTCCCATCTTGGTGGTTCCAGCTCGTTTTGTTTTCTGCGATTGTTCCGTCTAATATCATAGGCCCGGGAAAAAAAAAGAAAAGAAAAGGTGTTAGAGGCGGGCAAGAGTATGGAGGCTACAAAATGAGGAGTGGCATGAAGAGAAATTAATCGAATCTAACAGCAGAACCAGATCTTCCCCACTGAAAGGAGATAGTCCCACAAGAATGAGAGCCATTACCATATTCATCACCGCACACAGCCTGCTGTATGCAAAGTGGAGGAGAAGACAGGAATATGACTTTTTCCCCCATCCCATCTGAGGAAGCTTTCGTTTTAACCACTTGTCTTAATCCCTATTTTTCTTTTATTCATCATCAAATTTTCAAAATAATAATAAAAAAAAGTCCTTTGAAATTTCTAAAATGTTTTTCTCCTCTGAAAATAACCGATTTACAAGCCCGTAACGCAAGCTTGTAGATCTGCTATAACGACATGCCCCAAAAATGCGGATTCCAGGTTGAAAGTGGTTAATTCCTTGTTTTCAAGAAATCCTCTTTAGCGTGGGCCCTGACGTTACCGCGAGACGCCATAATTTGTTTGTGGCGGGGCGTGGTAATAACAACCCATTAGTGTCCCTGTCAGATATTGTGGCAATATCTATATCTGGGTTGTTATGTTGCCATGCTGAATCACATTATTGTTTTGTTACAGGGACTATTGGCCCCATTACTCTCTGCCACGCAGACAGCAGCGCAAGACAGCGTGTAGATTTAATTGTAGCAGCTGGATCCGCCGGTTGTAACGCTGGTATCAATAACGTGGGATCGCTCGATGCCACCCTGGGCCTATATAATTTTCCATCTCTTGTGACAGGGGTGAAGATAGAAATAATCAGTCACCTCACCGGCAGCCAGCCAGCCAGCCAGGCAGGCAGCCTGTAGGACCTTGTGTGACATTTAGAAACAGTGATGTCTCTGGATCCATCTGTGTCCAGGGGCCTGAGCACACACGTCTTGTTCTCGGCGTGTGTGTGTGTGTGTGTGTGTGTGTGTGTGTGTGTGTGTGTGTGTGCGTGCGTGTGCGTGCGTGTGCCTGTGTGTGTGCGAGCATGTATGTGTGTGTGTGTGTGAGAGAGAAAGAAAGTGTCAGAGAGAATGAGAGAGGTGGGATACTGCTGTATCTCTCTGTTAAAGAGAACAGGTGTGTTATATAGATTTAAGGACCAGATTAACCACTTAAACACTATATACTTTGCTGACTGGGGTCCTCCATGGGTCCTTATTTGGTCCCCAGCTTATTTCCCTTTACAACAAATCTCGTCACTGACAATTGCAGATCTACAAGCTCATAACACACGACACGTTGTGCAGCTTGTGGATCTGATATTTTCACGGAAAGTTTTCTCTATGTGTTATGCCTGTTATGACATACCCAGAATATTGACACTGGGGTTCATGTGGTTTAAGGACCACTATAGAAATAAGCTTTATTAAAAACGACATTAATTTAATTGATATCCTTTTGACAGTACAAATATTTTATTTTGCATACGTATTTTGTCAACAGCGATATCAAGCAATCAAGATTACTACCTATTAAGTTATGTATAGATTATAGTCAAATCACTGTTAACAGACATCATATAGATGGGTGGGAAATAGGACTAAAACTCAATGAGAACTTACTTTTTTACATATCAGGTGCACAGATATTCTCTCTGTCGGAAGTAATATAATAAATCCTACAGTATATGGGTGCTGATGGTGACTTAATGACAAGCAACTTGTATTCAGGCACTGCTTTAATTTCACGCAAAATTTAATTCACAAAACTACACTGCAATTAGTTAAATGGTCGTTTTACTCTCATTTCAACATGCTGTTATCAGGCTAATATTAAAATGCAAACACTGGACAACGTAAGCTAGAGTTTATGGCCCATTTGTCTCAAAGTAAAGTTGTTTTGATGCTTCAGGGTAAGTGGGCTAATAACTTATGATATTGTGTCATGCTAGTGTGACGCACCAGACTTGCTTTCACCTGGCTGTGGCGCAGCAGAACTCCCTTTCTACTTAATTACAGAATGAAGACAGGATTCCCTCTTGAAGAGTGGTAGAAATTTGGTCTCTTGTGCTGGAGACAAAAAAATTACAGATTGACTGGAGTTTGTTTTTACCCCCTTTATTAGCTGTGTACATAAGAACCCACCACCCATCCCAATAGATATTAGGGTGGCAGTGGCACAGGAGGTAGAGCGTCTGTTTGGCAATCGGAAGGTTCCCGGTTCGATCCCGGGCTTCCCCTGTGTTACTGTCTTAAGTGTCCTTGAGCAAGGCACTTAACTCCTAATTGCTCCCAATAAGCAGGTTGGTGCTTTCCTTCCATTGTTTCCTCCGCCGTTGGTGTGTGAACGTGTGTTTATGAGTGAATGTAAAGTGCTTTGGATAAAAGCGCTAAATAGAAATGCACCATTAAACATTTAGATGAACAGTACACTGTAGAATGCTTAACTCTGAGAGTGTACAAAATGGTTACATTTGTACACTCATAGTGTTAAATTACCCCCGCAGATGATACCGTGTAAAACCAACAATAGCCCGCCACCCACCCGAATCCCGACAATGTCTGGTTACATGTAGACTCTGGAAACAGTAGAGGTATATCCACCGTCAAGGATAGTAAATATGGGAAAAAGGCTATCGAATGAAACATGAGAACTCTGGTGACTCCTCCCACTGGGAGGAGTCAGAGTTCCCATGTTTCATTCTCTATGGCCTTGTTGCAGGTGTCCTAAATGTAGGACTATAAGGCACTGGAGATTATGAAGATATGAATCTCTCTATTGACCTGTGCACTGCACGTCTATTACGACTGCACCCATGTCGACCTACTGAGAGTTATATGAAGACAGCGGTAATGATAGCACCAGAGTAGAGGCTATATAGCAGATGGGGGTTGGGTTGAGCGTTGGTTTGGAGGTGCAGAGGTGGAGGCTAGGGGGCAGCAGCCTGTCTGTGCAACAAGGCGGGTCAAGAGACACATACGAGGAGAAAGCCTTTGTTTATCTTTGTGCCATCGTGTTCCTGAGGTACCCGTGTACTTTAAACACTGTCACAGAGACAACCCCTTGCAGCTCATGTTAATGCTGTGACCTAGTTGTTTAAGTTTATCTCAACTGATCTAGTTTAGAGTACCAGTGGTGCTATAGTGTGGCTTTACCTTTACGGAAGGAAATGGAGACTTTTATCAGCTGTTTTTATCTGTGTTCTCCCAGGTGGAGTGGAGACTTGTTGGAAGAAGCCCGAAGAAGCCAAAAAGAAAGCCTTGCCTGCATGCCTGTAAGCCTTGCAGTATAACTCAACTCAACTCAAGCTCACTTGTGTAGTCCTTAATCACTTAAATCCTATAGTTGACCAGGGTCCCCCATGCAGGGCTCTATAACTCGGTCCGCTTTTTTTCCCTTGGGGAAAAACTCCCAAGATAAAAGCCCTCAAGGGGAAAAGAAAAGGAAGAAGGTGTGCAGTATATACTGAGTGGGCAGTATTCAAATTTAAGTTAATTGTCCATGCTGGTAAAGTGACAGTAATAGTAACACATGTCCACATTATTTTTAAATAATTAGAAAGAAAGATTTAAATTCACATGGCTCCAATATGGACCTCGGACTTCATGTGGCCAACCTGTGACATCACTTGATCTATGATGTGTGACTCTTAATTTGGACAAGGTTAAAGCCCGACCTGAGCCCCATAGACTTCAGTTATAAATGGTTCATATTTCAAAAAGTGTAAAACATAATATGGGGAACAATATAGTGGAAGTGCTTGCTTACTTTCAGTGTGCACAGGAAATGTGCCACAGATCAGTCCAGAGTTTGTGAGTTCAGCTGTGGACACACGCGCACGCACGCACGCACACGCACACCTGCAGAGCCACACTGTAATCAAACAGAAACATAGATTTAGGGGATATATATATATATATCCACATATACCGAAGACGCATATTGTCTCTCTGTCTCTCTATAAGACTGATTGTACTGATACAGTAGGAGTGTGCATTCCATTATAATAGTATCTCATAATCTCATAATGATGTTAGCCCATAAAGAGGCAACAGGGTGGTCTTGTGACCACAGACACCATGCTGTAACCAGAGTGTCATAGGTCGGTTGCCCGCAACATCTGATATATCCTGTCCCCCCAAGCAAGACACTGGATCCCTTCGGGTGTACAGGTATTTGTTTTAACCACAACAACCCTAGTGTCCCTATTCTGGGGCGAATGTTTGGCGAAAATAGCAGATCTGCAAGCTCACAACACGTTTTGGCAAACAGACTTTGTGTACAGGGAAAAAAAGGAGGGGGCCTAATATAGACAACTACAGTATGTATGTAGGGTTTAAACTTTTTTGGTGAAATGCTTCAAATGTGATGAGTTGGCACATACAGAACTTTCTGAAGATGCCCGCTAATTATAATTATGCTTCAAAGTTACGCACCCCGACACATTTTTGGAGACCAGGGTGCTGTATGTGTGAACTCCTTGGGGGAAATCTCTGACACTGGATCTTCTCTTAATTGGGGCGAGATGTTGTCAAAAGCATGGAGCTAGCAGCCTGCACGGGCTTGCAGCATGCAGCAGACAGACTGCACGGCACTGCAGGCGGCATGCAGGCCCAGATGCTCAGTCAAACTCCAGCCGCGATAATGCTGCCTAGAAGGGAGGGGGGGGGGGGGGCAGGAAACAGACGTGTCAGCTTTCCACAAAGTGTTATGCAATGGCAAATTGACTGCTTTAATCACATGAACCCTAGCGCCCCTAATATTGGCATAATAGGAGAACATTCAGGGTGCTGCCCATTAGGTCTGACCGACGTCTTAATAGTCAGACAATAGTTAGTTTAGTGTGAGGTTATGTTTAGGCATAGTTTGTTTTTTTCCCGTAAAGAGATTTGGAGTAGAGGGAAAAAAAGTAGGGGACCAGGTATAGACCTCTGAGGTACCCCGGTCAGCGAAGTATATACGGTTTAAGTGGTTAACACAGTAAAATCTGTATGAGTTAAATGAACACTAAGGACTTTACAGTGTATGCATATAGGCTTCCTGCGATAAAATGATTGACCTAGAATGATTGACTAGTTGTGAAGACAAAAATATATATAATTATAACCTACAATAGTATGGCATCTGTAAAAGAGTGGGTGAAAGTAATTTCCATACAAGCACCCAACAATTTACAGTCACAAAATATAGTCTAGTAATAAAAGTAGAGAAAGAAAAGATAGAAAGGACAATAGTCTCTGACTATTGACTGTTCCCTTTCTGTGTCCAGGGTCAATACATCTGTATGCTGTTTAGTTTAATATCATCTTTCTCATCTCCTTCATTATCCGTTTACTATCATTTAGAATTTGAAAGCTACTGTAAATGATGCTGCTCATTTTCTCTGAACACCGGCCTTGTGATAGTGCTGACTTGGCCTGCCCCAATAGGTTTGTATTTGTCGACATCTAGTGGTTAGTTGGTAAAATAGCAGGAAGGTATAACAGTAGGTAAGCAGTTTTGATAACCCTGAAATGCCCTGATAAATTAATACATACTGTATATCACGTTGTTGATACACGTTGTTTGTTGCACCCCTACCCCCCCTAATCCCTCACAAGTATACAAGAGCGTGCCCATAGCAAGACATTTAACTTGAGTCATGCAAACTTGAATGCATTTTAACATTAAAGCCATAGAACATTGAATTCAGTTTAGAGCCATGCAAACATTGAATTCCAGTTTATTTCCGTATTTCAACACCACCTGTTAAGGGAATGAGGTGTGATTGGTGTGTAGGAAAGCGTGGCTGATTGAAAGCAATCAGCAGATTGACAGCTGATTAGCCTACAGCTGAGGCGTTTGTGTATGCGGCATATGCGTAACGCTATGCTTCATATATCTTATAGATCAACTTTATGCACTAATCTTTTTGTATTTAGTAGCTAATGTGGCTAAAGAAAGGGAAGTCTGCAATTCTCTGCTGGAAGCCTGGAACTGTTACCTCCCGACTTAACTCTGGATAAGCAGTAGAAGATGGATGGATGGATGAAAGGTAAAGGTTTCTATACTGGAGTTTTTCTTCAGTGTTTTTCTTGCATTATGAAAAGTTTAAAAATATAATTGCAACAGTCTATATAATTCAGTGTGCAGCAAGCTGTGTTTTGTATTAATTATAACCTACAATATTATGGCACTTGAGCAGTCAGGCAGCACTGTTATCAATAGGCTCTATGCACAGCAGCCATATTGGAAATAAATTGGGCCTCTTCTTACTTCCTTCACAGGTGTTACCAATGATACTAATGAAGGCTCAGTTCCATTCTGGTCAGGGTGCTGATATTGTGCATGTTGGCGCACTAGAAACACTCCATTTTGGTTCCCAAATGGCCCCTTATGGTGGGTGTGTAACTCTGAGAGTGTACAAATGGAACCAAATGGACCCTTACGGGTCCATTTGGTTCCATTTGTACACTCTCAGAGTTACCCTTACGGGTCCATTTGGTTCCATTTGTACACTCTCAGAGTTATGGGGGTCCTTGAAAATAAGACAACCACTATGCCACACTAAATGGAACAGAGCCTTAATTAGTATCATTTAGTATCATTGGTAACACCCGTGAAGGAAGTAAGAAGAGGCCCAATTCATATCCACTATTGCTGCTGTGCATAGAGCCTATTAACTCAACAGGCGCATGCTAAAAGAAAGAAAGAAAGAAACATTTGGCAGAACATCACAGTCTCTTGTCCAAGTAGAGACGTTAGCAGCAGATCAGACATATACATTTAGGGTTAGAGTTAGTGTGGTTAGAGTTATAGTGTATTGTGCTTTCAAACTCTGGAGAGACTTGAGCTACTGAACTCATCTGGTGTAGTCTAAGTATAGGATTATCTAACAGGTTGCTATTAGTTGTACTTTGAGTGCTTAAGTATATTAGTGCTTTAAGCAGTAGGCTGTTGTTAGTTTGTATTAGTTGTATTTGTATTTGTGTTTGAAGCAGGTGGCTTAAAGTAGTTGAGCAGTTAAGCAGGCTAGCCCAATCAAGTGCCTTAATTGCTAAGTCCAAACGGCTCATCATAAGGTTACTTTTAGCTGTGTGCTGCACGTGCATCCTGGGTAACACGACCACCCCAGCAGCTACAAGAAGACTCCCATTATTAAAAACTAATGGCAACTTGTGAAGAATGGAAAGAAAGGAAAGAGGGAGGTAGTGGAGGTGTGAGATGGGAGTGACGGAGGAGGGGAGGTGGAGGAGGAGGAGGAGGAGGAGGAGGAGGAGGGGGGGGGTAGAGGAACTGCAACCCTTTGGACAGAACACACAGTCAGCTACGCAGGAGGGAGAACACACACCTTAAACTCAGGTAAGGAAACTTTTGTTTACTCTGTTTTGAAAAAAGAAAAACACGAAGCAGTGGATATTTTTTTCTTTATATTTTATTAGTTATTTTTTATGTTTGTTTGGGTTTGTTTGACAGGGACAGCACAAAAAACAATGTATCAAGTTATAAAAACATGAAACCGTTGCATTGTATGTGGAGTTTCTAGCCGAGGCTACTATAGATCAACACTGTTGATCTGTGCACGCAGGTGTAATAATAAGGTAAATAGTAGGTAAATGATAAGGTTCATAACCTACAATATTGTATTGTAGCACCTGAGCGAACTGTCAGGCAGCACTGTTGTTGTCAGTCTCAACTTCAACGTCAAATTCATTGTCACATCACAAGTTTACAGGTGGGAAATGTGTTTACGTACTGTACAAGCTCCCTGTCATGTGCAGTTCCAAAATATACTGTAGTCATAAGAATAGAGAATGCGACAAAGGAAAGGGTCAGAAAAACTATCACAACAACAACAACAACAACAATATCAATTATGCATACTGTAAGGTGTGTGCTAAAAATAAATAAATAAAATGTAGGCAGAATATCACTTCAGGTGCAAGTGAGATACATCAGTTACCCTTCAATCTTCTCTTTAAATGTCTAAAGTTAATGAAAATAAAGAATGGCTTGATTTGCTGTTATTAAAATCGTATAATATATGTTTCTACTAACGACAGATATACCTGTCATCAAACGTTTCGAGCGGCTCTTCACAGAGTCTTTGTACTACCTGTGCTTTGAATGGCCTTATTGTTTTGGATTATAGATACGCTGGAATGCACCGCCAACATCCAAGCGTAGTCTTCTCAATTATGAATGGTATCATTTATTCTATAGTTTCAGCACCTCGGCGAGGGCCGTTCCGGTAGCTTAGCAACCCGGTTGCTTCTCATTCAACATTAAAGTGGGGTAACGCGAGACGACACGGTGGCCTCACTCCAGGAGAGTGACCGGGATTTGTTACCAACGCCGTAACCTACATTTTCCCACATTCCGACCACCAGATTGGTGACTCCTCGCATGCACCTGTTGGCCGGTCTCTGCCAGTGGTGGTGGAAGTACTCTGATTCTTTTACCCACAGTGTAGAGCTCTGTTACCCGTAAAGGTCCTGCATTCAAAATGACTTAAAGTCACCAAAAGTAAAAGTATTTATTGTGCAGAATGGCCCATTTCAGAATAGTAAATATTACTTGTAGTATTGTATTTTATAATGTGTAGTTAATGTTGTAGCGGGTAGTTTTAACTATAACTATATAATCTATAATAATACATCCTAATTTATTTGTTGAGTATATATTATATTGTTATAACCTCAACCTGGAATATCAACAGTAGATTTGCCTCCAAAATGTAAAATGGAGTAGAAGTATAAAGTAGATACTCAAGTAAAGTATATGTATCTCAAAATTGTACTTAATTGTAGTACTTGAGTAAATGTACTTAGTTACTTTCCACCACTGGTCTCTGCACCAACCAATAAAGATAGAGCAATAATATAGCTGCTCAACCTTTTACTGTTCCCAGAAATCTAGTGTGTCCCAGTAATCCTCAGCACTAACTTTAACTCTCCTGAAATTTGAAAAAGTTCCTCCAGAATTATTTTTTTAATTCCTGGACATCAAAAAGCTCTGACAGTAGATGCCGCACAAACACCAAAGATACACCATGACACATCAAGGCATTTTTCATTTTTTCCAAACACGAGAAACTGTTCTTATCCATTGGCACTCTGAGGTCATATGTTTCCGGGGGGACTTTATTGTAAGCCTGTCGAGGTAAACTGACACCTGGGCCTTTCATCCTAGCAAAAGCCCTGTTGTTTTGCTACCGGGGGTAAAAGACTCCCTTCCAACTAGGGCTATTAACCTATATACATGCCAGGGTCTGTATTTACCCTTCCTGAATCATTCAAGATGATCACACAGCAATAAGAGAAAGAACGGCCATACCCTACAATGGACAACACCAGCCCATCTCCTACTGATCTCATGGGCCTCAGAGGCACCTCATGTTTGGTGGAGAAAAACAGGGCTCAGTTTCAATGCCTTGAGCAGATAAGATATGTTGCATCCACCATGCAGAAGCGACAATGCAGGGTCTGTTTTGCAGTGGAAAGCTACTATTAGAGCCTGTCCGATGCCAGATTTTTGGGTCCGACGCTGATCCCGATTTTTGGAAAGTCCTACATCACCGACTACCGTGTGCAAAATTTGAAATCAATTTGAAAAACTTATATTTGCTTATAGTTTCCATTTGAGAACATTTAACAAATTAATAAAAATAAACCCACATTCATTGAACTTTATTTAATTTAACCACTTAAGCCCTATTCCAAAATAGCTGATCTACAAGCTCAGTTTGTAGATCTGCTATTTTTGGATAGAGACGCTAGGTTGAAAGTAGTTTAACATCGGGACACTTCGGCTGCATAACAGATATCAAAAAGTTAAATAAAGGCCAATATATTGACTAAACCAATATATCAGTTTGGCTCTAGCTACCATTTGAGACTGTTGAGTACCCATGATGAGTGACACTTAGGAGAGGTCCCAAGGTGACTGACCAGACACAAACTGAGAGACAAAGAGGCACAGATCTGTGTCCGTGTCTACTGGGAGTTGACGGCATTCATCGAGAAACTCATCACCACATGACCGGTTTTCTACCTAAATGCTCAATATGCATGCTGGAAAACAAACTTGCTGACTGAACTTTAACTGTTTTGGTCTAAATGCATTATGTGTGCAAAGTGTCTGGGAAGCTGAAATGATGCTCTTATAGACACCATGTGTGTAGATGCACCTAAATTATATACTGGTGCACCTACTGTATATGAAAAAGTTAGGCACACCAGTGTCATGCAAGCAAGCTATGTTTTAAGAATATAAAGATACTATAGGATCACATCCTGTTATTAAGTGTCAATATATCGTCCAAACACCTTTGACAATCTATTAATATTAATATAATATATTATTTCATGAATAGTTTAGTAAAATGGATTAGTAAATATAGAAGCCTCTTTGTCTCCCTATGAATGCCTTTTTGAATATACGTATAATGATATTATAAGTCTTTGTGGAGCATTATACGGTATAGTGTATGGGCTGTCATCTGATCTCACAATTACAAACAAATTGATAACTGAATCATGACAAACTAGAGGTGTGCATACATACAGTAATTAAGCCACTTCAGGGGGACACATTTGGAGACAGACAGACTGTGACTTGCTGGCAGACAGACAGACAGACAGACAGACAGACAGACAGACAGACTCATTACAATACTGTAATTCTGTATCAATAATGAATGAAAGGATTTGTTTCAGCTGGCAGGATACTGTAGTGTGTACCAACAAATTGAGCCAGGTGTTATTACTTACAAAAAAAATCCTTTGTTGTTTTGTTTTGTGTTGAGTTGTTTTATAACCTAATATCATGTTTATTGTTGTAATGTGTACGGTGGTTGCCAACAATGATGTAGTCCCTGCACACAACGCTGACCTCAGGCAGGTGCAAAGCAGTTATCTGAGAGCACTATGGATGCTCATGAGAAACTGAATACACTAACAATAGTGAAGAATGAGTACAATTGCACCTCAGGGGAACCCTGCCCCTATTTGAAACCAGAAATGTAAATACTTGCAGGAAATATAAGCTCACTCTGGCAGTTTATGTTGCCTTCAGCAGGTTGGTCTAAAAGTTTTCCTTAAAATTAAAGAATAAAGAGTGTGTGTGTGTGTGTGTGTGTGTGTGTGTGTGTGTGTGTGTGTGTGTGTGTGTGTGTGTGTGTGTGTGTGTGTGTGTGTGTGTGTGTGTGTGTGTGTGTGTGTGTGTGATCATTTTTACTTTTAAGTTATGTGAGCCTCAACAAAAAAACTTTATTTCCCCTTGCAGGAGCAGATTTACAAAGAGACAAAACACAACTCAGCAATCAGGAGGATCCTTGAAACCCTCCAACCAGGATGTTGACACGGTCTCATTCAGAGAGAAGACCCCTACCTGGACTCTCAGCCTTATTGACCCCCAGCACCCCAACACAGAGAGATGAGACCTCCTCATCACCCCCTCCCTCCTTCTCTGCAGGAGACTCCATCTTCATGTCCATGTCACCTACCTCGCCGCCATTCTGGGTGACACAGGCCCTCTCCAACCTGGAGCAAGGGGAACGTGAGCTGCTGGTCCTCAGGGACCAGCAGCAGACCGAAATAGAGGAGGTGAACCGGGAGTTGGACAAGGCGTCGATCGAGGCTGAGAGGGAAGAGCGGCGGCTGCTTGAGAAGATCGAGCTGGACCACAGGGAAGCACAGCGCTGTCTGGACCAGGTGAAGCGGGAGAATGCCGCCGCGGTGCGGGTGGTGCAGTCTCTGGTGGACCATCACCTGCGCAAAATGGGCCAACTAAAGGTGCAGGTCCAGCGATGGGGGAACAGTTCCGGCGGTTCCAACAAAAATCATCTTCAGATGGGGGTGGCGGACATCACCCAACCTTGGGAGATCTCCATGTCTTTGAAAAGGGTCAGTTTCCTGCCCAGCACTGAGGCGAAGGTCCTGAGCCTAGGCACAGTTGACATCCAGGAGCAAAGCATGACCTACCCCATTGGTGTCTGTGGCGTCCAAGGACAGAAATGCGCCTTGCACTCGGGGGAGCCAGCGTTTGCGAACACGACCCCTCTGGAGATCCGGAAGGATCCTCCATCGCCGACTGGAGCCGGACCCAAGCAGAGCCCCGACGAGGCCAACAGGAAAAACAGTGGGAGCATGCGCGTTGTCAGGAAACTGCGTTTATCAGGCTCAGGGGAGAACGAAGAGGAGCTCAAGTCGCCCAGCCCCAGGTGTCGTGGTGTGTCCGAGTCATCCCAGGACGAGGAAGTGGAGTCGCTGTACTCTGACACAACCGGGCAAGACCTGTTCCTAGCGTTCCCACCTGTCTCCAGCCAAGGAGACTCTGAGGGGGATGAATCTGACAGCAGACATAACAGAACCAAGAAGCAGTCCATACTCAAGGGTCAAAGGAAGTCAGGGGGTCTTGTCTTGGTGTCCAGCGAGGAGCCGTCCTGCCCCCCTGAAGGAAGTCTGGAAAACAGGACATCTAAGCCCAGAGGGTCATTCACCAGCCACAGTTTGATGGATCTCTCCTCTGGACACCGTCAGCATTCCAAACAAGGTCTCAGCGTGAGCAAAATTCCACGTGGATCTTCTGTGGGCGATGGCAGCCCTCCATCTCCTGTGGACAGTGAGGATTCCTGTTACACTCCTCGTAATGGCTCCCTCAAGGAAGACCATAAACGCTCCATGTCCACCGCTGACCTACCTGGCAAACTACGACCCTTGATTAATGATAACAAGGGGATTAGGAGAACCAACAGGACACGTCTGGCTGAAATATCAGTACAGGGAGAAGGAAAGGACACCAAATTTGGTAGGAGCCCGGTTTGTTCAGATTTAGGAGAATCGAGATTCCAGAAAAGAGCTATAGGTTCCAACCGTGTGAGCAGATCTCTCTCCATGTCCTCCATCGACTCGGGTGGCTTGCACCGAGCCAGGGAACAGCAACAATCAGACAGGGGCAAGAGAGATTGGGTTGGGCCAGCTTTGAACGAAATGGAGGAAGAAGGCATTGCGGGTTCCAGTGCACTAGAGTCAGCATACCTGGTCAAGCAGATCGGAAAGCAGGGATCAGGCCGCAATGACTTCAACTTGCCCAGCGGTGTCCACGCTGCTGTCAAAGGTCAGCTGTTTATAGTGGACTGTGGGAACGCCCGGATTCAGATCACTGACACCGGGAAGAATATCGTACAGCAGGTCTCTCCTTCGGGAGCAGAGAGGTCGGCTCGCATCTGCAACTACTTTGACATCGCTGTGAACGACAAGGGCCTCATTGCGCTGACGTGCGCTGCCGAACGAGCTCTGCTGGTGTTCAGTCGCCACGGTCGCCTCCTCCAAACCTTCGGGGGCACAATGATCGGTTCCACCAACGAAGAGCTCGACGCACCCAGAGGGGTGACCATCAACTACTTAGACGAGTTCCTGGTAGCCGACATCAAGCGGGGCACCTTGACCGCCCTGAAGCTGGACCCCAAGACGGGGGCCAGGCTGGAGCGCACGGTGGTCACAGGGTTCCACAGGCCCTACTTGGTGGCAGCCTGCCTCACCACCGGCATCATGGCGCTGTCGGAGCGAGGCAACGAGACTGGACGTGCGCCATGCATTAGGGTCCTGGAGCCTGAGGGGTGGAGCACCATCCGGATCCTGGGGGTTTGCTCTGGCATGGGCCCCGTCTTGACCTGCCCCTGGGGCCTCTGTATCGACAGCGAAGGTGATGTCCTTGTAGCAGACTGGGGAAAGAAGTCCCATCGCATTCTGCTCTTCCCCGCTCTGGGGGTTGGCTGGCCCGTGGTAACCGAAGACCTGAGTAGCCCGAGGGGTCTTGCTTTGCTTCCTGATGGGCAGGTGGTTGTGTCTGACAGCATGAACCACTGCATCAAAATCTACCAGTACAAGTGAGCTGAAGAGAGTGAGGGTTGGGATGATTAATCAGTGCGGAGGTCAATGACACCAATAAAACAATTGGTAAATAAGGACTGTTATGTTGATTCTGGTGAAATAATAATGTATCTCCAAAAACTGTAGTTTCTGAGGGTAGAATTGAGGGCTTAGTTTATATAAAGACTTAAGGTTAAATCCACTATCAGCAAAATATATCATTTTTGGCTATCATTTGCATTCTATGGGTTCTGACTGTCATGTTTTTACACATGGTTTATAGTGGGTTCATAGCATAGGTAAAAAGAGACTTTTAAAAGGAGATGGAGCTTTTTCATTCATGCTGTAATGGCCATAAAAGGTGGGTGTTAACATAAAATAGAGGTTTACTGCATTGTTTCAATGGCATCTAATCTAATACTGCATGCTTTAAGATTCACCTTATTGTAATGTTTTGATTATTTTTTTCAAATAGCACAATAGCAAAAATAACTTAATGGGCATAGATTTGGGCTTGACTTACAGTAAGCTACTCTTGAATCTACATTGTCAAATCTGTTGGGTTAAAAAAATAAAGTCTTACTGGACTAACAAAAACTGTATGTTGTCTTTCTTATACAGTAGGTGCCTATAATGTTGAACTGAATGCTCCCTAGTGAATCTCCCGTGTCCCACTTTGCTTTGCCATTCGCTATAGTATTTCTGTGTTGACCCCATTTGTTCAAGTCTCTGGAAAAGCCTGCGTCAGCAAACAAAGGCCTTTTTCTATTGTGACAGCTTAGTGCAATCTTACCTTTGCAACCTTACCATGATATAAACAGATATTGTGATACATTCCCTGTGTTTCCAGTGTTGTCATGAACGCAAAAAATATATCTTTGTTTCGTTTGGGTTGATTATGTCATGTTTCAAAACATTTACAAAATAAGTCCGGCAAGACTTTAGATTAAGGTAGGTCTATAGAGCACCGAAGTCTGTAGGGCTGGGACTTTAACTGATTCATTTCGATTAATTAAGAAAATTAACGTGATTTAAAAAAAAACGCATTTTAAGCGCTCTTAGTTTTTGCACCACTGAACCTCACTCACTAGACGCGTTTCAGGCGTATCGATCATACCGGTGCACCAAGACCGGTGGTCTGTTTATTTTGGCCAAGGATATTGAGGGAGAGTTGGACTGAAGGGGTCTATGTTATTTTTAATTTTTAAATCAATGTGGACTAACTAAATTGTTGGTAGTGTTATGGCCTTTGAAGCAACAGAGAGTTTTGTTTTTGTTAGTCTGTTTTTTTCATATGGATATTGTACAATAAGGTCAATTAAGACATTATTTTTATTTTTCCTAATGGTCAGGGTCTCCACTGTTCTGGAATGTACTTGAAAGTATTGTGTTTTACTTGTGCTTGAGTTTACAGAAGGTCCTTGAATTTATATAGGCTACCTGAATCTCTGAATTCCTAAAATTACTTTATGGTAAAACTTGCACTGATCTGTTGGTCTGTTTAGTACCACCTTGATAAAAAAAACACTATATTTTGTTGCTTAAACGTATGTATTCACTCATATACCTAAATCTGTTTTAACTGAAAAGAAATGGCTTCTCGATAACCGATTAAACATGCGATTAATTTCGATTAATTCATTACAATGCCTCAAATTAATTAGATTATTTTTTTAATCAAGTCCCAGCCCTACTTATAAGCACATTATAATGCATTATAGATGTGATTAAAATGCATTATAGTGCTGACCTTTAACTAAAGTGTTACCGTAAGTCCTGCTGCACAGCATGTTCTCGGAATTTAGCAAATTGTAAACACATCAGAATTACTGTAAACGATAAAAGTAAACAACACACACACACAAACACACACCCACGCAGTTGTGTAACATGCCTGCCCTCATGTAGAGATTTTGTATAAAAGCACAGTTTGAGCATTTGTACAGGTACACTGTATCAGGTGGTCTGCCCTGCATCAGGACTGCACTCTGCACAGTCATGAAGCTGCTCTCCAACACTCTCTTTCTGTGCTTGGCACTGGGACTCACTAATGCTGCACCAGCGTAAGTATATAAACCACTCAGATCCTTTTTAATAAATACACATTTTCTTGAATTTTATGAATGTATTTTTATTGTTTATTTATTGTATTTTTAAAATATCTTTCATGAAAATGTTTGCATAATGACATGCCCAAAATAGGGATGCCGGGTTGAAAGTGGTTAATGAACCCTAACGGGCCCACTAAAACCTACTTTCTCACAGAACAATGTTCCTCTGAGGTATTCTGGAATGTTGAGACAAAAAGGAAAAATGCATGTTTGTATCCTGTGTGTTGAGCGTGATGTCATTGCTGTTGGACGGCTGTGCAATTTGTGTTGTGACTGAGCATACAAGAGAGACAATTTGAACGTTCACACTGAGCACAATAACTATAACTATATTTAAAAAAATCTACCTCAAGTGGATGGCAGAGTTCACACCAACTATTAAAAAAAATGCAACGGTGAACGATATAGTTATCGTCATAGTTATAGTGCTCAGTGTGAACTGCCCTTTATTCATATGTATATTAGAAACCCCCCCCTCTTCATACAGTGTTGTATAAATATGCAAATAAGTATGCACAAAATTCTTGTCTGTAAACCATGGCACATACTGTAATAGACATGCATTTTATTTTATTAAAAACGAATTGGTATTTAAATGAAAAGCTCAAAGGGTGGGCATACTTCTTTCAATTGGTAACTACTATATGCCAATCTATCTACATAATATACAAACTCACATATTCCAAAATCATTTATGCGTTTTTGCCATATTTATCACATTTTATAACAAAACATGATATTTTTGGACGAGCAATGTCACTGCACTATCACTGGTCATTCATTATATTTCTGTTTTCCACTTCACAAAGTTCATTGGATCAATTGTCCAAACAAGACGAGTTTAGTCATTGTTAATGCATTCTGTCAATGATTAACCACACTGTCATGTTATCAGTATCATCACGATCATCAAGGGTTTCTTTGATGTGAAATGTATTTTCTGTAATTCAGGGGTCTTCAACAGGGGGTCCAGGTCCCCTAGGGTGTCCTCAGAGTTACTACTAAATCTTTGTGTGATAGGATTCTGAGGGGAGCATTAGCCAAAAATAGCCGATCAACATGCTCACGACGCTGCGCTTGTAGATCTGCTATTTTTGGCAAAGAGGTTTGGTGTAGACTGAAAAAAAAGAGCTAACCAAGTACAGACCCAACGGTCAAGTTTAGTATTGAGGCTCTAAGTGGTTAAATGTCTGATAATTACACATTAACATTAATAGAGAGGCTAAAAACAAACAACAAAAAACATGAATTTGTACAACATTGAACATTGATCTTAAAGTACCTATGAAATCTATGAAAAAGTTTACTCTGCAACACAGTTCTATACAATATGTAGTGGGGTTCCCTGCTTCATCTCTCTCTCAGCTAAGGGGTCCTTGGCCTGAATGACGTTGAAGACCCTTGTTCTATATAATGTTTGAGTATTTTAACAACACGTGAATGTCTTTCACAGACATCAGGAAGGTGCAGCAGTGGCTGGTAGGTATTGAATTTTATTAAACTAATAATCTTGCTTCTCCTCCTGCTGATCTAAAGCATGGCAAATTAGCAACCAGGCAACCAGCATCATTCTATTAAGGGGCAGACATAATTTCTTTGTCCCTGTGTAAAACTGAGGATTTAAAATTCAGACACAAGCTTCTCTTCTTAACAGCTTCAATTATTAGTGGTTTACAGACTGTAAACCACTGAGGAGTTTAGTATGTACTATAAATTACAGTACATACTTGCTTATCTATTGTACCATAAACATACACTGTACAAACATTTTCATTTTCAACACTCATTTCTTTTTTTCTCTCACTGCTTACCTTGTACATTGTGAATGGCCCATCGACTTTGAATTGCAGATGAACATCTTCATGATCCTGCCCTGCCAGACCGGTGTGCTGGAATTGAGTTTGATGCAATTGCACCTGATGAGAAGGGCAATGTCTTCTTTTTCAAAGGTTTGGAATGAGTTTTAGATGAGTTATTTTTTACATAGAATAGGCCAGTCCATTCACAGTTTCATTGAATTATCAAACTAGACACAGGGGGTCCAGTACAGGGGAGACACAGGAGAGAAGGTGGGATTCTGTTATGGGCAGCGGTGGAAAAAGGATCAATACTGCAATGTAGAAATACTCTGTTACAAGTAAAAGTCCACAATTCAAAATGTACTTAAGTAAAAGTACAAAAGTATTGGTATCAAAATATACTTAAAGTACAAAAGTACAAGCAGTCATTATGCAGAATTATGCAGAAAGTTTTAAAATGTATACAAATATTTTGAAAATAGCAGATCTACAAGCTCACAATGTGTTGCACTGCGATGCATTGTGAGCTTGTAGATCTGCTATGGCCGAAATGTATATACTGTATGGCTGCAGTGGTTAATGTATGTTTCGTAATAATAATCTAAATCTACAAAGTAATGAGTAACTAAAGTTTTCAAATAATTGTAATGGAGTAAAAGTATAATATGTGCCTCTGAGATGTAGTGGAGTAGAAGTAAAAGTACTGAAAATTGGAAATTCTCAAGTACAGAGTAAATGTACTTAGTTGCTTTACACCACTGGTTATGGGCCAGCCTGATTACAGTTGACCACCCTCTTCTGGCAAAATGATTAGTGTTTTATTTCCTGTTATCCCCATTTTATACATAATAATCCCTCATATTTTGGGAAATACTGGGCAATAAGGAATCATTCCACCTCAAAACAGAGATATAGTCATTTGGAATTAATTATTATAATTTTCATTTGGTGAATTACATTTGGAAAGAAAAACAAGTGTCTGTGTGTATTTGAAGGTGAGCATCTGTGGAAGGGGTTCAGTGCAGGCGCTCATCTCTCCAATGAGACCTTCAAAGAGCTCCATGACACTCACCACCTTGGTCACGTCGACGCTGCGTTGCGCATGGACAGCGAGGACATGGATCACAATCACATCTACTTCTTCCAGGTATTGTAAATGTAGACCACACACAGGGGTCCTTGAGTGGGTGCCAGGGGTCCCCAGATAGTCCACAGATAAATCTAATTTCAAATTGAGTTCATTCAAATAGAATAGCATAGAATTATCTACATGCAGTAATGTATACAATGCTATACATTCACATTAATTCACATGAGAGTCTAACCACATGCAGAAGGTTGGGGGCCCAGCATTGACATTCTGATTGGACTCTGATTTTACTACTTAAAATATGGAGTACAGTGTTATTTGATCATGGCCTATACTAGGTTGGACATGGATTGTGACACAAAAGCAATGGAGAAGTAAACATCTAAATATTGGTCCTCTTGATCCTTTCCTGTATAATGTACAGGATGACATGGTGTTCAGCTACTACAACCACACTCTGGAAGAGGGATATCCTAAAGAGATCCAACAGGACTTCCCTGGAATCCCCAGCCAGCTGGATGCAGCCGTGGAGTGTCCTGAAGGAGAGTGTATAACCGACTCTGTCCTCTTATTTAAAGGTATTGTATATGTTGTGGTGCTCGGCCCCAAGGCCAAAGCAATAGATTGTTTACACTCTGCTGACTTTTTTGAGGAGTTAAGACGAAACTCTCATTCATAGCGACTTAAAGGACCATACCAGTGTTTAGTCCATTGACTATGACTCACAGTACATTTGACATTACTGCTGGACATTTGCCAAAACCTAGAAGCTGGTGGATTCCGTTAATTTCAGTATGTTATGAAAATAAACTTGCTGAGACTTCAAACTAGCTTGACATACGTAGGTTATCCACGTCACGTTTTTTTATTTGTCATTCAGTGATATTAATACAGATGAATGATATAGGTGTTTCTCCAGGTACAGTGTATACACAACAAAAATATATTAAACCTGCAATCAGTAAAATAAATATTGTGTGAATAACACCATCGCTCTTCACAAACAGGCTCTCCAATATAACTCAACTTTAGACATTTCGGCACTCGCTCTGGGTTTGTATCACGGGTAGGACGTGATTCTTATAGATTGTACCTTTAAGACAACAAACTGCAATTTGGACAGTCAGTAGTAGACAGACAGAATAGGGATGCCAGGTTGAAAGTGATTAAGGTGGCTGCGAACATGATCCAGTCATGACCGGTGGTGGAAAGTAACTAAGCACATTTACTCAAGTACTGTACTTAAGAACAATTTTGAGGTATTTCTTACTTTACTAGAGTATTTCCAATTTTCAATAATTTTACTTCTACTCCACTACATCTCAAATATTGTAGAATATTTGTAGATTTTGATTATTATTACAAAACCATTTCAGACATATATATATACTTTTTTTTTTACATTTTATAAAACTTGTTAAATGGGACCTTCTGCATAATGAGTACTTTTACTTTTGGTACTTTAAGTATATTTTGACGCCAATACTTTTGTACTTTCACTACATTTTGAATACCGGACTTGTACTTGACTATTCCTACAGTAGGGTATTGATACTTTTACTTGAATAAAACAATTGGAGTACTTCTTCCATCACTGCATGACCGCGCAATGGTCCCCAATCAACTTCCCTCTGTTGTATGTGCTGTGCTGACAGGACATGATGTGTACAGTTTTGACATCGCCACCAAGACAGCAAACAACAAGACATGGTCCCACCTGCCCGTCTGCACCTCTGCCATCCGCTGGCAAGAACACTACTACTGTTTCCATGGGCACAACTTCACCAGGTTCCACCAACAGACTGGAGAGGTGACTGGCAACTACCCCAAAGATGCCAGGAATTACTTCATGATGTGCACCCACTTGATGCTCGGTGAGTATAGCATGAAAATAATATGACCATAAAACAGGCCAACCCACAGTGTTTACAGTGTCTGTTTAATAATGTCTTTAAGCATAATTTATACTTGATTAAGATTTATACAAAATGAGTTATTTGCGACAAGGTCATGCAAAGTCTAAATTAGGCCTTAGACTGGCTATGTTGCAGTATATTATACGAAGAAATGTGTTCCAAATACATTTTTGACTGTATTATAGCCAATGAAATAGAAAACTTTGCACTCTAGACTCAAGGCTTACCAAAGATAGAGCCAGGTGCGAGAGGCCAGCTTTGCAGTCCAGAATAAACAGAATGGCTTGCACACTGACAAAAAATAAATAAATGAAGTGCTACTGATGTCAGTCATTAATGTGTCAGCCTATTCTAAAAGCTCACAACATGTCAGCTCATGACACACGGTGAGCTTGTAAATAAAGTTTATTGCGCAACACCAGTGCGCAACAAAGTATAAAGTAAGCTTGTCTGTCCAAGTCATTTTTAAGGTCTTTGTAGAAAGGACTATGAGTTAACAATTTACTTGGAATCCTCCATCACTTTTAAGCAGTTATGGCAGCTTATGTCAGTTTATGATAACATAATCATGTTATCATAAACTGAATCCGAATACCAGGACATTGTGCTAAATTGTGCTTCTGTTCCTAACGGCTCTGTAGAAATAAACTGCAAACAATCTGTAATAATAACTGAACACGCTTCAGGGCCAAGTGCCATAAGATTAAATATTGTTTCTATTCTTTCAGATCTAGAGGGACAGAATGACACATCCAGTATGGAAGACCTAGTCTTTGTGCGTGCGGGTCAGAAGAAGGTAGACCACTTCTTTAACAATGGTCTCCTAAAATTCTACAGGAACGTTTTTCAGCCGGTTATAAGTAAACATGGTAGATCTGTGGCAGACTGGGATGATACTGAAAGAGGGTATTTGAAGAATGATCCGAATTACAAACTCTACAAAAATACCATAACAAACGACATTGTCTATAACAATATAGTGAATGTAATGGGTGCTCCGCCGGTTAATAATAAACCTTCAAGAGGTGATGACAATTCTAATGATTTTTCAGATGCATATAAACCACTTGTTACTGCATCTGTAAATTACGTTGATTGTTTGTACATTTGCAGAAGCAAGGGTTCACTGTGTCCACCATCGTGTACCGGCTCTAAAGACCTTCCTGGTTTACGACGGAATGTAATTATTGCTTCCAGCAATCTTAGAAATATGAGAGCAGCACGTTTTGACGATGAAGCCTATAATAGGTGGAAAACGACGGCTAATGATAGAGACAAACGGACAATGACTGCTAACATCAACAACGCTGAAACTGCAGTAAAAAAAATGCTGGATGATATTGCCGACAATCTGGCGAGATTTGCACACAACATGTACTTGTTTTTGCAGCGGCGTTAGTGGTGCATTACATGGGGCTTGATGGATACTCAGTGGTGGAAAAAGTACTCAAATTCTCTACTTAAGTAAAAGTACCAATACTGCAATATAAAAATACTCTGTTACAAGTAAAAGTCCAGAATTCAAAATTGACTTGAGTAAAAGTACAAAAGTATTGAAATGTACTTAAAGTACCAAAAAGTAAAAGTACTAAATATTTGAAAATAGCCTAGGTTAAAGTGGTTAATGTAATGTGTGTTTCATTATATCATAATTTATATCTGAAAAGTAACTAGTAACTAAAGTTTTCAAATAAATGTAGTGGAGTAAAAGTACAATATTTGCCTCTGAGATGTAGTGGAGTAGAAGTAAAAGTATTGAAATTGGAAATACTCAAGTAAAGTACAAATACCTCAAAATTGTACTTATGTACAGTACTTAAGTAATGTTACTTTCCACCACTGCTCAGTACACAGTGCTATCGATGGCCTTAACTTCTTCTATGTGTTTCTTTAAGGACCCTGTCCTATCTAGATGTACACCGAGGTGTGGCATGCTTGAATTCCAGGCGTTTGTTTTCAACAAACATGTCCGGTCTTGCCAATGCTGAGCTACAGATGCCACATCCGGAGGTAGGCTAGGGTGCCCAAATCAAATCAAATCAAATCAAACTTTATTTATAGAGCACATTTAAAACAACCGAGATTGACCAAAGTGCTGTACAGAGCAGGAGCAAAACAATCAAAGCAAAAAACATATACAAGTGTCAACATGAGCCCCAAACACATAAATGCACAAGATACAAACAAACATTGAATGCGCTCAGATGAGATTAAAAGCCAAGGAAAATAAATGAGTCTTAAGCAGAGACTTAAAAACATTGATGGACTGAGCAGATCTATAGTAATTTGGAAGGGCAGGCTGCAGCTGCAAATGCGCGTGCGCCCCTGGTTCTCTTGCTAGTTTTGAGCCCGACCAGCAGATCTCAGCGTGTAGGGTTCCAGGAACTCAGAGAGATATTGAGGGGATAGCTCATTTACAGGTTTAAAAGCAAATAGGATAACCTTAAAATCAATCCTAAAATGAACAGAGAGCCAGTGAAGTGAGGCTAAGACAGGGGTTGTATGTTCACGTTTTTTAGTGCCAGTCAGCAGGCGTGCAGTAGCATTCTGGACCAATTGCAGTCGTCTAAGTGAGGACAGTTCGATGCCGGTATATAGGGAATTGCAGTAGTCAAGTCTTGATGAAATGAAAGCATGGATTGCGAGCTGTTTTGGGGGAGATATGGCTTGACCTTGGCGAGGAGGCGGAGTTGAAAAAAGCTGGTCTTGACAACAGAGCTGTTTTGTTTGTCAAACTTCAATGTGCTGTCAAGGATTATGCCAAGGTTTTTGGCAGATGTGTGGATGTTAGAGTTAAGGGTGTCCGGGGTATTGTAGGGTGGGGCCAGGTGTCGATCAAAGAGAATTATTTTGGTTTTGTTTTCATTAAGATTTAAAAAGTTAACGTCCATTCAGGTTTTTATGTCCTGTAAGCCGTCAAGTAGTGGTTGAAATGAGTTATTGAAATTGGGTAAGAGGGGTAGGTATAGCTGAATATCATCTTATAAACTTATATTTCCCCACCTAACCTAGAGAAGGTAATCCACAACTTTATAACCTCGAGGCTCGATTACTGCAACTCCCTTTATGTAGGTATTGACCAGTCGGCTCAGAATGCTGCCGCTCGCCTCCTCACTGGCGAGAAAAAACATGACCACATCACTCCGGTCCTATAGGCTCACTCCACTGGCTCCTTGTCCGTCTTAGAATTGATTTTAAGATCTTACCGTTTGTTTTTAAAGCCCAAAATGGGCTGGCCCCCTCGTATTTATCAGAGCTCACAGAGCCGTACATCCCAGCCAAAGCCCTGAGATCAGCTGACCAGTCACTCTTGACTGAGTTCAAAACTAGTTATAAGACCAAAGGTGACTGGGCCTTAGCAACGGCTCTGGAACACCCTGGCCCTCCATAATCGCTCTGCTCCTTCACTAGAGGCCTTTAAGTCTTTATTGAAGTTTTTTTTCACTGTGGCCTGTGAATTGAATGAATTGTATAACTTTGTAATGCTGTTTTTAGCCCTTTTTATTTCTCTTTGTAATGCATTATTTGTTATGCCTCTTTTTGTTTTCTTGTCTTAATCTGTTTTCTTTGTCTTTGTCAGCCTTGTTTCTTTGTTTTAACCTGTACAGCACTTTGGTCGACCTTTGGTCGTTGTAATCTGTGCTTTATAAATAAAGTTTGAGTTGAGTTGAATGAAAACACATTTTACGCTATTATTATTATTATTATTATTATTGATTTTATATAATAAATTAAAATCTTAGTGTTTGGCAATTATTTAGGGGCCACTTGCTACGCGTTGCGATCCGATGAGTTGTGAGCTTGTAGATCTGCAATTTTTTGCTACTTTTGTGTGACACTGAACGACGAAAGTAGGACATTCATTTACAAAATGCTTTATTTGAAAAATGCAGATAGGAAGTTTCTGCCCGACAGCAACGATGTGTAACCTAACTCGAGAACAATTATGTGTCCTCTAGTTAGGTTACTGCTGGACAGAAAACTTGTATCTCCATATTTAAACGTATTACAGTGTCACACAAAAGTAGCAAAAATAGCCGATCTACAAGCTCAAAGCGTGTTGCAGTGCGACGCGTTGTGATCTTGTAGATAGTTTTGCTAGTTTTTAAATATTTTTAAAGTCAAAGTGAAGAGCATTGGTTCTCAAAGTGGGGTTCGGGGACCCCCAGGGGTCCTTGGCGCTTAACATAGTGTCACAATCCTTTTAACCACTTTAGCCATTTACATGTTGGCTATTCAAAAATAGCAGCTCACATTTTTTTAAATCTTTGTTGAATAATTTAGATTTTTGTTTTTAACATACATTTTCTCTTCTGGGGGTCCCTGGCACAAAATATTTTCAGATGGGGTTTAAGGCTGTCACGATTATGAAACTTTACCTGATCGTTGTCGCTCAAATAATTGCAATTAATTATTTAATTGTGTTTTTGTCATTTGAACACATTAAAATATTAATAGTGGAAATAGCCGTTCTACAAGCTCAAAAAGCTTGCATGTTTGAACATATTTGAAAATGTTTCAACATGGAAATGACGATTATACAATTCTTGCGATTATCTCAAATAATTACGATTAGGCGATTATGTCATAATTGTGACAGCCCTAATGGGGGTCCTTGACAAGAAACAGTTTGAGAACCACTGGTTAAGAGTGTCTGTGTTTTTATATACACATTTAACCAATGAAAAGTAAACAAGAGCTTGTGACTAAATAATAAAAATAACTATTAGATCCATTGGATCACAGGTTGTTTTTTCCCATTTATTGAAGAGTAACTGTTTTGGACATACAAGGTTTACACCTGACAGTAATGATTTTCAGCAGTGGCTGTGATGATGAATAGTGTTCCTCTTAGGCCAGGGGGTTTCAAACTCTTTATCCGGAACCCTAACTTTTTGGTCCGGCACGAAACAAATAAAAACATGGCCATGTCATGCCAAAAGAAAACAAAATGGGGACATTCGTTTGTGTCATTTAATTAAGTCATTATGTATAATTGAAATTGTCAATTCTGTAGCTCAAGCCATTGGATAACGTTTTCCTTGATTAAGAAAGATCTAATAAGCTTGAGTCATTTTCTTGTATTTGTAAATATACCCCATTCAATATGAACTGGGTTTAACTATATTTAAGAAATGGTAATGTTTCTTTGAAGGTTACCAATGTCAAACTAGCTGTAAAAGCATACATTAGAACTCAGGCTAATACAATACATTAAATGCCACTGATGCTCCACTATGGCATCTTTATCCATTTTTGCCAGTATAAATAATGTTAGTGCAGGGCAGCGAGAGATTGGATTGACAGCGGCACATGACAAATCAGTCTCATGTGGTGCACAGGGTCAGGTTAGACCTTATATCTAATAAGTATCGTCTAGTCAATATGACTAATGAAAACCTATTGGTAGAGGTGGACAAAGTACTCGACCCCAGTACTTGAGTAAGAGTACAGATACTCCTGGTCAAATTTACTCTGCAAGTAAAAGTAGCTCAGTCAAAATGTTACACAAGAGTCATTGCTTTTAAACACTTGAAGTAACTTAACTTTGATATCAATTAATTGCTGTAATATTGACACAATTTATATGACCTTGTAAGGCGTTTGAGAAGTAACTCTCCGAAACCTGCATGGACTCTGATGTGCTTGTAGAACCTGTTATCCTGCAGAAACACCATAACAGAAATGACTGAGGAACCATAACTAAATACTTTTTCTCCTACAGACACCCATACAAGCTGTAACAAGGGGAGCGGAGGGGGAAGCCAGAAACACTGCTATTGTGAGAGTAGAAGCGGCCAATTGCATTTTAAGGAAGAAAAATAAAACCCAACCTAAAATTACTACTTCCTAGAAATGTACTAGAGTAAAATATATGTCTTGAAAGGTATTCAAGTAAGAGTAATATGTTTTTTTTAAAGCTAATACTCAAGTACAGATCCAGTCACTCATGATAAATACCACAATAGTACATTTTAACACTGGTTAACCAGTTTGCATGGATAAAACAACACCTCAATGATGAGAACAATTTTTATTCCCTCCTCAAAGCCACCCTCACATTCAAACCACTATGTGAGAGTTAGTGCCAATTAATACAGAGTGCATTCCAGGACAGAGTTGAACATTCATTGACGAACAAACGGAGGAGAGAAACAGTAACGGGGAGGTACAAGAGGTTGGGCTTATTTCTGGTTGGGCATTATGTCATCGATGGACTCTCCCTTCTCCAACTTCTTCTCCATCTCAACCATTAGCTTGACTCCATCCACCACCATCTGCACCAAATCCACCTCAGAGAAGCCCAGCCTGTCAGCATTGGAGATGTCAAACGTTCCGCCCACAGCAGCCGTGTCAACACCACCTGAGAGAGAGAACAGAGTGAATGTTGGGTGATACTGTTCAGTCTAAACCCTATCTATCCATCTATCTGCCTATATAGATATACACGTTGAACTCAATCCACTGAGCTTTTGCCACTTTGTCGAATGTTCACCTATTAAGACATGCCAAGATTAGGGATGCTAGGGTTTGTGTGGTTAACCACTTTAACCCTGGGTCCCCATTTTGGGCACGTCATAGGCGAGAACGTTCAAACAGATAGACAAGCGTGTGGCTATCTATATGAAACATTGCAAACTGCTGAAAAGAGAACATGCAGTGAAGTAGCGATGAAGTTTGGGTTGTATGGAGAATGTGTCCTCACCAGTTCCACGTTTCTGGAGCCTTAGCCTCTTGAGAATCTCCTCAAATTTGTCGTTTTTGCTCAAGTTAGGCAGTTTGACATGCACTCCTGCACGCAGGCCAGTTCCCAGGTTAGAGGGGCAGGTAAGCACGTAGCCCAGATGCTCGTTCCACATTAACGCATGCCCTCTTTCTTTGAGCAGGTCCTCGATCTGTAGAGTAAACAATGATAAGTTAGAAATAAGTTTGGTCTTAAACCCTATAGAGGGTCCCTATTCTGACATGCCCAGAATAGGGACCCTATTGTTCATGTGGTTAAAACCTGATCACCCGATTTGTTTACACTACCAACCTTGGTGAGGCCAGTGCAGAAGCGGTTGAAGACTTCCTTCATGTTTCCTCCCTTCTCCATGGAGATGACACGAAGATGGTCCTCCTCGTTGACCCACACCAGGAAAGTCTTGTTGTCATTATGCCTGTCAGATACAACAAAAGCAAAGCTTGTTTCATCTACCAATTGAAGACGTGACACCTGTACTATTGTATCGAACTGTGCTTTTTTGCAAACTGTTAAGTATTCAATCAATCGCACAATTACCAACAGAAGATAACTATTAATCAACCGACTGCATCATGTATACTAGTAAATATTTTTCCTTAAAAATGTATGCATGCTGATTTCCCTCTGACATATTCAAACAGAGGAAACAAACTCTAAATGGTCAAAGGCCCTTACCAGATGCCCCTGGCATCAGGCCAGTCACGGCCCATCCCAGACGCTAGCAGCAGAGGAGAGACTGGCTTGTCGAACAGGAAGTGGTCATCAATGAGCTGCTGTTGCTCGGCGTCAGTCATGTTCTTGAGGGCGTAGTACTTCCCCTTCAGGTCTCCTGACAGAGCGTCCAGAGCTGCAAGGGAGGACAACTGAGTTCAGAAAATATTGAGTAGACTTCACTGGCAATACTACAGGAACGTTATAACATCCACCACTAGAGGGCACTCTGTGCCAACTTAACAGCGGTCAGCATTAATGTCCATACCATAACTGTAATCTTAATGACACTTTCTATCACAGCACTGCTGATTTTGTCACAACATTGCTTCACTCAACTCCTACTACAGAAGCAGTGACTGGTGCACACATTAAACACACCAGACTAATGCACATGTACAGTATGCCTTTGTTTTTTACTTATACAGTAGGCAATTTTTTTATGCCTTTATTTGGACAGGAAATGGGGCGACATACAGCAAAGGTCGTGGGGAACGGGAGTCGAACCCGCGACACGCTGTCATGCTGGATTACCAGCTTATGGGGTATGCGCCTGAACCGCTAGGCCAGCGGACGTCCCACAGTAGGCAATTTTTTACCCCTTTTCTGCTAATTAATTCGTCTCCACTGCTGTTGTACTCTACCAGCTCACCTGCCAGTGAGGAGCCCCCCCGTTTAACACCCCCCACTGACAGGCGGAGGCCCAGCCCGTAGGAGTATGCGCAGCGACAAAGATCAACCTCCCCATTGCGAACACGGGCCAAGTCTATAAGTCAAGATAGAGGACATCCTCCATTCTACCTTCAATAGAGAGTTTCTCCACAGCCCGCCTCTCTCCACGGCTGCAGTGTGGCGGCAAGGAGATACCACGGATACTCCTGCCTGTTCGGACGCGGGAGCTCAGGACGTAGTCGGGGTCAAGGTCATCGCCACCCTGAGGAAGGAAGGAACAGCACAGTAAATTAGGTTAGGATGTCTTTGTGAGCGCTGTGTTTAGACCTGGAACGCATCTGTGTCATTTTAGAATTCTTAAGCCATTCAAAAATAGCAGATCTACAAGCTCATAGCGCGGCACCGAGTGCCGCGCTACGAGCTTGTAGATCTGCTATTTTTGAAAAATCTTGAAACATTTTTTTTTATTTTTGCAAAAAACTGTTAGGATTTAGATTTTTTTTTAAAGAATCGCCTCAGGTCTTAATGGGTTAAATCATCGACCGTTTCATCTGCCAGGTTGAGGCCTAAGGCTAGTGTACACATGCAAATGTGTGGAAAGCATTCTGATCTCCTATCAGTATGAGTATTGTGTTCGACTAGAGGTTTGAGCCATGTAATGCTGTATCGCAGCAGTACCTTCAGGTTGGCAGGGTTGAGGTCGGTCTTGTGCTTGTCTGAGGGTTTGTAGCCTCCGTGTCTGTCCTCAATCACGGGGTCCAGCAGCTCCTTGAAGACCTCGTATGTCTCCTCGTCTCCAGCCACGCAGCCCACGGTCATAATGAAGGGATGGCCTGGATAGACGGAATACAGTCAACACGAGACCGTCACAGGAATATAATATTTGAGTCCCCTTTAGTCGTGTCAGGGCATTTGTGACTGTACATCTGCAAGAAATTTACCCATCCTGAGTATTGGGAGTAGGGGTGTCACGATTCTGGAAATATGAATTACATGTATTGATTTCAAGGTCACAATTCGATTCAATGCATGATTACATTTTACACTGTTGGATAGAATTATTCAATTGAAATCCTGGTGGCTTTTGCACATTAGGAAACAATCTCTACTGCCATGTAGAGGCTCTTCTATTATGCAACTGCAGTGTGAGCTCCAGTCTTCACATCAAATAGCAGGTGCCATTAGCGCTTGATGGCAATGAGACTTCCATTTTAAAGTCATGGATTAAAATCTTGCTCATTTCAATAGATTTTTTTTGGATTGCTAACATACTCCCTACTGTAGGAGCTGTGGGTGCCATTAACGCAGTGCCCCTGGGGAGCAGTTAGGGGTTAAGTGTCTTGCTCAAGGACACTTCCAGCACAGACTGGGGGGCAAACCAAGGACCTTCCGATTCCCAGACAGCCTCTCGATTCAGCTATGGCCGCCCTAAAAACCCTCGCCTCACATGCATGTTGAATTTGAACAGGACTTATTTTGAGCTCAGTGAGCGCCCTTATTGGTCAATCCTTGTCTGAATGTCACCATCTATGGTGACATTCAGACACGCTTTCTTGCACATCTCCAGGGTGAGGAACTTGTGGTTCTAGTGCCGAATTAGAGCTGTTAACTCATCCTCAGCCGCTGTTCATTTTGAATAGCTCTGAACTAAGTATCAAAAGATGTATTCTACTACATGGTGAAGGCAAATTACCTGTCATGCTACACATACAGGGGCGCAGTAGCCCATCAGATTGTCTTAAATTCTACTTGAAAGGGTTTGAATACGAGCACGCATGGCAATTTATTTCATTTGGCTGTGGTTGTCAACAAAAACACTACCTACAGTATTCATTATTTAGAGCTTCCTGAAAATAGACGTTACATTTAAATGGTTAAGTGTCCATTTCACTTTTTACCAAAAATCTGTCCTGACATATGCAACAGTGAGTCTTTGTTGTCTAAAGTTATTAAATTGGGCCTTTTGGAGGATAAATGTTGTGGGCTACTATAAATATAGGCAAATCTAGCTCTTCAGTTGTTTTTTAAACCAGGTTTTATAAGTGGACAAGGTCGCAGACAGTGAAAAGCCTCTCACTTTCTGGGAATGATGCATTAACACTAATACCATGGAGGCTGATTCTCCTTACGAAACGCCATCGATCAGAAGCTTAAAGCAGCTTGGAGGGTTAGGGTGAGGTCATAGAGTTATAATATATCGGGTGGGGTGGAGCCTTTTCCTTGTTCTTACCCAGTGGTGTAAAGTAACTAAGTACTTTTACTCAAGTACATTTTTTTGGTACTTTTACTTTACTGGAGTACTTCCAATTGTCTAAACTTTTACTCCAATACATCTCAAGGCAAATATTGTACTTTTACTCCACTACAATGATTTGAAAACTTAGTTACTTTGCAGATATAAATGACTACCTTATAAAACATACATTTACCACTTTAGCCTCATTTTATACGTAGGCTTTTTGAAAATAGCCGATCTACAAGCTCACAACGTGTTGCATTGTGAGCTTGTAGATCTGCCATTTTCAAACATTTTAGTACTTTAAGTACATTTTGATACCAATAATTTTACTCAAGTACATTTTGAAGTCCGGACTTTTAATTGCAACGGAGTACTTCTACATTGCAGTATTGATACTTTTACTCAAGTAAAACATTTGAGTACTTTTCCCCACCACTGTTCTTACCTGGGTTGTCGATCCCGGTCTGAATGACATCATCCAGAGTAAAGCCACTGGGCGTCTCTTTGCTCCTCAGCTTCTCGTACATGGCAGGAGTCAAGACCTTGGCCATGTGGTTGTTGTGTTTGGTCAGGTCTGGAAACTCCTGCTCTGAGGTGTACTTCAGCTTCAGCTGGTTGTGGGTGTTACCGAAAGACATGATTGATCCCTATAGACGCCAGAGGGGGTGGATGTAAGACATGGATGCATTAAGGCAAAAAAAATGCCCTAGAAAAAAGAAAACACCAGGGCAGCAAAGATCACAGATCTGATTATTTCTTCATAATAAATCTAAGAATGTAATGCACCAGGATCTACGGAGAGAAGGCGAGGGTTGGATAGACCCCTTAACAGACGACGCCACACTGATAAGAACCAGTATGCGTGCAACCAGTATGCGCTGAATGAAACCCATTCTATCAGGTCTCGCCAGGACGTGCCACACTAGCCAACACACAAGAGGGGGTTGGGGTGTGCTGAAACTAGCGCACCCCGAAACAACAGGTTGGAAATTGATTGCGTGAAAAAATCACCTGCGCATCCAGTCTCAATGTTAGTAAACAATTAATTGGTCTATTGGAAGACATTGACGGTTAGAATTTTA